>NW_007250790.1:1192474-1456241 GCF_000164805.1 Carlito syrichta | reverse complement strand
TGCCCAGGTGGGTCTCGAACCCGCGGGCTCAGGCAATCCACTCACCTCAGCCTCCCAAAGGCGCGGGATTACAGGCTGAGCCACCAAGCCCGGCTTGGAATATTCTTAATACAAATAAATTATAAAGGCTTGAAGTGAAGGCACCCCAATTACCTTGATTTTATACAAGTATACACATTGTATACTTGTGTAAAAATATCACATGTACCCATAAATATGTACAAGTATTATGTATTCATAATAATTAAACATTTTTTAAAAGTTAAGGAATAAATACTGCTAAATTTTAAAACAATACTAGGAGGTCTTCCTCCATTCTATTGGCTTATGTACATACCCACCTTAGAAAGAGGCAAAATTTATATATTTTCAGTGATCTGATACTTTTTTGCTAGTGGATATTCACTAAGGAAATGCAGAAGTAATTTTTCAGGCTGCAGATGAAAGCCAGGATGAATTGCAAGAAAGAGTAGAGAAAATGGTAAAATAAGGGAATAACTATAAATTGATATTGTCTTTAAAAAATAAGTACTAATGTCATGTGGCAATTAATACCTGCAAGATTAAAACACAAGGCAAAAGTAGCACAAATTAGAGAGAGGGTTCTTGCATAAAAAGTGTTAAAGAGTCTATTATGAACTAAACTGTGTTTCTACCCTGCCAACTTATATGTTGAAACTCTAAATCCCAATAAATTTGGAGATGGGGCCTTTAATTATAAGACCTTCAAAGGAGGTCATAAGAGTGAAGTATTAGTCCCCCCCCAGTGGTGTTCTTATAAGAAGAGGAAGCAACACCAGAGTGCTCTTTCTGCACGCACAGAGGAAAGGTCATGTGAGGATGCACCAAGGACTTGCCCACCTGCAATTGAAGGAGAGAAATATCAACCCTGCTGGCACCTTAATCTTGACTTCCAGTTTCCAGAACTGTGAGAAAATGAATTTTTGTTATTTAAGCCACCCTGCTCATGGCATTATTTTATGACAGCCCTAGCAGACTATAGAGCTCTTGCATTATCTGGGAATGGATAAAATTACTAATTAAAATAGATTAATGATTAATTAATAGATTAATGATATACTTTATGATATCCAGGCTGACTAAAATAAATACATAGATAAACAAGAATGCAATGATATTAAGTTAGTATAGGGTAAAAATTAATATTAAAAACATGGCTATTCTCAAAGAGCACAATCAAAAAGAAAGATTAAATCATAGATGAAACAATTTGAAAGACACAGAAGTATTGCATTTAATCTAATCTTAAATGTATCCATATTTACATTAAAAGTAAACAATTTGAATACATTATTTAAAGACACTAATTGTCAGATTGGATTTTTTAAAAAAAAGATATATATCACATCTACAACAACATAGGAAGTTGAAACTAATATGATAGAATAAGATATGTCATGGAAATGCTAACAAAGTACAGTTAGAAATCTCTTTTGTAATGGCTTTTTGGAAACACATAGTCTTTGTTGCATGTTATTTTGTTGCTGTTGTGGTGACTGTGCATGCCTTAAAAAAATACTTAGATCATAGACTGTACAATATCTGGTTGTGCATGACTGTACCAGTCCATGTAGTTGGATTGAAAGTTTGCGTCCTCCACTGCCAAATCCATATGTTGATATCTAATTTTCAATATGATGATATTTGTAGGTAAGTTTTTTGGGAGATGATTAGGTGATGAGGATGGAGCCTTCGTAAGAGGGATTTGTGGTCTTGTCAGAAGAGGCCAGAGCGCTAGTTCACTCTCTTGCTTCCAATTAGGAGTAGAGCAAGAAATGGTAGTCTGAAACTCAATAGTTGGCCCTCATCAAACCTGACCATGCTGGCACCCCAATCTTGAACTTTCCAGTCTTCAGAACTGTGAGGGAAAAACAATGCTGCTGTTGATAAGCTACAAAGTGAATGGTACTTTGTTATAGCAGCATGGACTAAGACATCATGCTTTCTAATTTCGGATTTCTAGGGTAATTGGTGTAGCTATGCTATTATAAAAACAATACAGACCCTAAGACAAAAAGTATTACAAATATAAAGGGTACCATTCTATGAAAAATAAAAAGTTAATTTGACAAAGAGCAATAGTCATCTTAAGACTTCATATAGCTGCTAAGCTTACCTCAAAATGTATAAAGCAAAATCTAACTGAACTAAAATGAAAAAAAGAAAAATCTACATCATAGACAAATCGTCTTAGACACTATTAGAACAAAAGAAAAAATCACTAGAGATTTAGAAGACATAACAGAATGATGATCATACTTGATCTAAAAAAATTTATAAAAGATTCATTCCAATAACTGTATAATACATATTTTATAACAGTGTATGGAACATTATAAAAATTGTCAAAAACTGTGAAAGGTCTAATAGTTTACCCTACTTTATTGTTAGTTGACATTTTTAATTGGGATAATTGTAAATTCACATGCAGTTGTAAAAAACAATACAGAGTATTCTATTTTACACTTTGCACAGTTCTCCTATTGGTAACGTTTTAAAAAACTATAGTAGAATGTCACAACTAAAATATTCAAATTTGTATCATTTACCAATCTTCATTCCCTAGTTTTTGTCCTCAATTGTTTATGTTTATTTTGCTTTACACCACTTATTCAGATGTGTGGGTTTGTGTACTTACCACTATAACCAAGTAACTGAATAAATCCATCACTCCAAAGATACCTCATGTTGCCCCTTTATAACCACATCCACCTCACTTTTTCTGTCCCTAGCCTTCTGTCACCATTAGTCTCCCCTCTGTTTCTAAAATTGTGTCATTGCAAAAATGTTATATAAAAGGAATTGTACAGCATAACCTTTGTGATTGGATTTTTTCATTCATAATACTCCCCTATAGATTCATTTGAATTACTTCCTGTATCAATAGTCCATTCTTTTTTCATATATTATTTTGTAATTAAAGTTTTGATTAATTTTTAAAATGTGGTCAGCAATACATTATATTAAACTTACCCTCTTGGCAAATTTTTAAATGCATAGTGCTTATTGTTTACTATAGGCATGCTGTTGCATAGCAGGTCTCTAGAACTTTTTCATCTTATGTGACTGAAACTCTGTACCCATTGAAAAACAACTTCTTATTTCTCCACCCAACCCCTGAAAACCAACATTTCACTTCCTGTTTCTATGAATATGACTATGATGGACATGCAAATCATGAAAAAAAGACAGCAAACAAACATAAATTGCCAATATGAAGAATGCAAAGACACCATCACGATAGATTCACAGACTTTAAAATGTAATAAACAGATGGCATTAGGTTTAAATGAGAAAATCTTGAAAAACACAACTTCAAAAAGTAGACGTAAAACAGAACAGAAAATCTCAATGCTCTTCTATCTATTAAAGAAATTATATCACATTTAAGACCATTGTATAATATAATACAATACTACACAGCCATGAAAGAGAACGAACTTCTGTTACGTATAATCACAGGGATGAATCTCAGACACATAATGATGAGAAAAAAAGTCTAAATCATAAGAACACAAAATGCATGACACCATTCATAAGTTAAATAAGTAACTGGCTTATTTCACTTAGCTTAATATCCTCAAGATTCATGTTGTTACATATGACTAGATTTTCTTCTTTTGGATGACTAAATATATCCCATTGTATGTACACCCCCTATTTTCTTTATCCATCCATTAATCAATGAGTACTAAAGTTGTTCCCACCTCTTAGCTATTGAAATAGGGCTGTGATGAACATGAAAACAAAATGCCTGAATTCTGGAGACAGACTCCCTTTTTTTCTTTTTCTCTGGAGGAAGATATCCCCTTGTTCTGAGGACCTCCATCTGCTGTACTTTCAGGCTTCTGGATAGCAGGAAACCACCTAGCTCTCTTGTGTTCCCAGTGTTCTCTAGGAGTCAAGAATGAGCTGGTCCCCAGCAGTGCTCTGAGACAAAGAAGACAGAAAGCAGGCCCTTAGGCAGCCCCAGGACATGCTTCCCTAGGGTATAGGTATCTCTTAACTGTTTTTTGGATTTCTCAAAAAGGGAATTGGTCTGTGTATTGTTTTGAGGTAGTTCCTCTATGGTAAAAAGCAAGATCTGACACTTCCTTCTTGCCATCTTTCTGACATCAACCCCAATTTGATCATACTTTTAACCTAAAAAGTTAGTCTGCCATGCTTTTATGGTGGATGGCAGAAGACCTTAGGTCTTGAAGCAGAGACAATGAACTTTATTGCTCATATAAAGCAATCTGCATAAGCATTTGCTCTCCAAGCAGCAGTTCCTGTAGGACATCTCAAAGGGAGCTGGGAAAAAGGTCTATGCTGTTAATTTTTTTACAAAAGATGTTGGGTGAGTTTGGAAAACGGAAGTATTTTATACTAGAAAGTGAGCACGCCTGCTGTTCCAGAGGGAGAGAGTCTTCCAAGTCTTCGAGAAAAGTTTCCTTTTGTTTTGGAGGGAGACACTGTCTCTATCTTCTAAAGCTGTTTGTTCTACAAAGATCCTTTAAAAGTATAGTCCAGAATAAAAAAGATTCACTCCCTCTGCTTTACGATGCGAAGAAGCACACCAGGTCCATGGAGAACTATCTCCCAATTAGATTAGCCAAAATAGCAATCATAACACAACAGAAAAGTATGAAAATATTCAGAGGATATTCTCTGGCTACCAAAGAAATAATGCAGAACTTAGTGACTAAAGTACAAAGGGATACTCTTCAAATGCTTGGAAATTAAAATGTACTTTTCTAAATTACACACAAATATAATTTCAAAGAGGAAATTACAATGTTAGTTAAAATAGCTTATTTTTATTTAGTTAAAATATTAAAACTTTCAGAATTCAAATGAAGAAGAGCTTAGATGGGAAATTGCAGTATTAAACGCACATATCAATAAAGAAGACATGCAAACAAATAATTTTGTAAGCTTTATTCTCCAGATCCAACAGAAACCATGGCAAACTAAAGCCAGAAATCCTAAGAGCAAAGAAATGATAAGGAACAGAAACCAATAAAAAAAGTAATCAAGTAGTCAAAGCCAACAAACAAAATTTTCATTATTTGAAAAGATTAATAAAATTGAAAAACTCCCCCGGGATGCAAATCATGAAAAAAAGACAGCAAACAAACATAAATTGCCAATATGAAGAATGCAAAGACACCATCACGATAGAGTCACAGACTTTAAAATGTAATAAACAGATGTCATTAGGTTTAAAGGAGAAAATCTTAAAAAACACAACTTCAAAAAGTAGACGTAAAACAGAACAGAAAGTCTCAATGCTCTTCTATTAAAGAAATTATATCACATTTAAGACCATTGTATAATATAATACAATACTACACAGCCATGAAAGAGAACGAACTTCTGTTACGTATAATCACAGGGATGAATCTCAGACACATAATGATGAGAAAAAAAGTCTAAATCATAAGAACACAAAATGCATGACACCATTCATAAAAAAATTTAGAAATAGACAAAACTAATCTCTGGAGATATAGCTCAATATGGTGGTTACTTTTGTGAATGTGGAAGTGATTATATGGTGGCATGAGAAAGGTGTCCAGGGATCAGGCAACGTTCTATACTTTGGTCTCTGTCCTGGGTATGTGTGTGATAACTCAGTAAAAAATCATTGAATTATAACTTTATGATTTTTTTTCCTGTATATATGGTATGTTTCAATAAGCTTTAAAGTCAAAATACAAACCACCAAAAAACTGTAGAGATACACAGAAACAAAGATCTGAGTATCACATGTTCTCACTCATATAGTGGATTTTGAACATTCAATGTAATACTGTAAGAAAATGACTGACAGTAGTGGGAAACTATGGGGAGAGGGAGGGAGATGGGATTAACGGTAGTAAATATCTGTGTGGGGACGGGGAAACACCTCTTATCAACAAGGGTGCCTGAACGAAACGTATTTGTATACCTAACCCTTAACTGTACCCCACAATATCATAATAAAAAATATTGATTATAAAAAAAAGAGAATCCTACCCAGCAATAAAAAGGATGCAATTATTGTTCTGCTATTCAACACACACACACACACACACACACACACACACACACACACACACACACACACAAATTGTAGAGATAAAATGGCCTGATTTCTTGAGGTTAATGTCCGAGATTGTCAAAACATTGTTCTGCCTTCCTCGCTTTGTATTTTGCACATCAAAACTGAATACGGATTTG
This sequence comes from Carlito syrichta, assembly GCF_000164805.1. Lineage (NCBI taxonomy): Eukaryota > Metazoa > Chordata > Mammalia > Primates > Tarsiidae > Carlito > Carlito syrichta. Next base: position 1,450,016 of record NW_007250790.1, on the reverse strand, counting down.
GAGGAAGATTATAAAATAGATAATTTGAAATAGTGCTGTGAGATTGGATTGTCAGTGAAGAATTTAAAAATCCAAGTTTATTTTTAGTATTTAGACTGTCTAAATTCACAAACTGGCTTCAAGGAAGAAAAAAAAAGTGAGGGATTATGCGGAGTCTCAGCAGGGAGTGTTTATTTAGACACTTAGTGCTGTAGGATGCTTGAAATGGGAAAACATAGGCAGATACAATTAATAGATTCTCCACTATGGAAATGGAACCATATTTTGGACAGCTTTTGGACAGCTTTATGTGTGAATGTGAGAACATACTCTTAAGAAAGGCTGTGATTTTTCCCATATAACTTCACGAGAATTTTTCTACAGGCTAGGGATTTGTGATAAAAATAGAGATGTGCTGGTTTCCCTTTGTGGAATTTTCTAATAAAATTCCTTGAAAATCATTATTTAATGATTTTCTGGTATGTTCTTATCTGATTTTGTGTGATAAGTAAAACATGTCTGCCTGTGTGGGACAAGGGTGAAGAGCATGTTATTTTACTACTACTGTCCCTGTCCTAATTGCATGGGCCTTGTGTATAATTGAGGTACATGCATTTATGTGCGTGACAAATTAATAGAGATTCCTGCATGTGGTCAGTTGCTTTCTGATGAACCACCCAACCACTCCTCTGACTTTTCCAAATAATCCGTTAGGTTTGAAAGAGCTCATTCATAATGGCAGACTATAGATTACTTCAGAAGTGTGCATTTTCATAAGGAAATATAATCTACTCATAAGCCCCAGAGTTAAAATTTAACTTTAGAGATTTGTGGTATTAGGATTAAATACCTTATTCCTTGGATTTTATCTTGATATTTCTCACTTTATTCTCTAAATGAAATGTTTAGGAGCAACGATTCTTAAGTTGGTATTTGTAGATCTCTAGAGAATCAGAGCAAATTCCAGAAATACCACATAAGCCAGAGTTATGGAAACCTCAAGAACTGTGTGATGACATCGAGATACATTATCAAAACCTCTCACCATTACATTTGTTAGTTTTTTTCCTCATGGTCAACCATTTTTGCTAATGCATATTTTTGGGACTGAAACATATCATTTTCTTTTTTTTGGTTTTTATATCACTATCTGCTCTAAAGGTTGTGTGTCAGAATATCAAAATATGTGTGTGTGTGTGTACACACATGCATGCATACTTATATTTCTCCTTAGTTTTACTTTGTAAAGGGAGTGAAGATAAAATGAGAGTATAAGATAGTAAAAGATTAATAAATAATTGGAAAATTTGCTAGAGAATGTGGTATACAAAATTTAATAACTATTTTGCTAGAGTAGTCATTCTTAGTAAATATATCTTATAGAAATTCAGAATGTCATGGTTCATGCAAATGGATAAAATCTTAATTATTATTTCTGAACTAAACATGACATTCAGAGGAACGTATTTCAGTGGAAATTCAGTTTTACAATGGTCATATTTTCTTTCATTCTTGTGTAATTCTAATGAAAATAACCTGTATTTAAATTACAAATGACAAACACCCAAATTATAAATTAGGCATTTAAATGAAAACAATTAAAAAGTGAAATAATTACTAGAGGGTAATTTCTGAAGTTGAATTTAGGGATCAGTTTTCCAAAACACTTGCTTTGAGGGAGAAGTTATTGTTTCCAGTAGAAAGTCGTTTAAATTTTTTTTCTCAGATTCATTAGTGCTTTCTGTAGGAGACCAAATTGAGGGTGAATGGTTAAACAAAAGAAGAAGAAAAATACAGTGGAAACATACATTTTTGTCTTTTCTTTTCTTTTTTTGCTACTACAAAAATAATTGGATAGTTCTTAGTATTTCTCCACACACAATTGAAACGGATATCCATTTTCAAAATAATATTCTTTTAGAATCTCTGTGATTTGTTTGATTTCAGAATCCTTGTATTACCTAAGAAATCTCCACTTCCCCCCAAAAAGCTATTTTAAAAATGGTAAGTCATCCTCAGGTTTATTATTTGTTCCAGAACAGGGCTGTGAACCAATTAAAAGTTTAAAGAGCTATCAAATCTGCAATATCCCAGACACCTCAGATGTGACCTGCAGAAAGTAATTTCTTCAAGGAGAAATAATTCGAAAAATATTTCATATGCTACTGGATGGCTTTCATTGGTTTAACATGTAAATTTCCATAGACTTTTTGGAACACAGAGATGGTAATTTTTTCCTTTTTTCTTTTCTTTTTTTTTATGTGAAAGCAAGAGGGCTTTGTTTGCCAGGTGAATATTTCAGAACTCTTGAAGCTCTGATAGAAAACAGCTTTAGATTTGGATATAAACGGTATGTGTGAAAAGTTATGATGCAATCAGACAGGCTTTCTGTGACAGCATTGATTTATACATAATGTTAGAGATGATTATACAATCTGTTGTTAACAATTGATTCTGCGGTTGTCAACTCATCATTTTTTAAGGAGAAGGGATAACATATGAAGACTTTTCTGACTGTAAGCAATAAATACTGCTGAATAACACCGGCAAAGAGATTTTTATTTTAATGAATATTGTTTACAAAGAAATATATAGAATTGCAACAATGCTTAAACTCTGAATATCTCAAAAAACCAAATCTTACAGACTCACTCTTACCACCATATTTACAATTACAACTAATCTCACCGTTCACTTTTTAAAAAAAGTTTTTATCAATATTTTTTATTATGATATTGTGGGATACAGTTAAGGGTTAGGTACACAAATACGTTTCATTCAGGCACCCTGTTGATAAGAGGTGTTTCCCCGTCCCCAGATAGATATTTGCTACTGTTAATCCCATCTCCCTCCCCCCCATAGTTTCCCACTACTGTCAGTCATTTTCTTATAGTATTATATTGGATGTTCAAGGTTCATTATATGAGTGAGAACATGTGATACTCGGATCTTTGTTTCTGTGAGAGGTCACTCAGTATTATAGACTCTAGTTCCATCCAGGTTGCTCTTAAGCATCCTTTCTCTTTCTCTTTTTTTTTCTCTTGGTGCTATTCACCTTCTAACACTCTCGATAGTGTAGTTAATTTCCTATGTTAATCATGGCCTTTGTCCACTAGAAAAGGCAAGGATCTTTTTCTGTTGTGTTCACTGATGTATTTCATACTTAGAATGGAGTCCACAACATAGTTGATGGTAAGTAAGCAAGTATTTGTTAAAATTAAAGCAATTTTTATATTTGTGTTGAGATAGATTAAACATAATAGATAACATTTATTGAACTGTTCCTGTGCGTCTTAACCAGACATATGTTAAGCTTTTTCTTTAGTTCCATTTTCTCATTTAATCCTCTCAAAGAACTTCATTCTGGAGACATTGTGCTAAAGATGGGAAGACTGGGGTTAGTGAGGTTAAGTCAAGATCAAATGGCTGGTGAGAAGTAGAATCAGGAATTGAGCTCAAGTTTGTCCAACTTCAGAGATTCTGCTCTTCTCATGAATTGTACTTCTTTAGGTCAGATTTCATTATTTCCAGTGCTTAAAATTAAACAAGTACATGTCAATCCTAATTGGACTTCAAGAACTTCCAAATCATAATGAACAATTTTAGCAGCAATTGACAAATTTTTCTATGGAAAAGTGGCATTCCATCGCAATTAAATTATATCATTGGCTTTTGTTTGCTAGTTTTCAGAGTATGGAATTTTGGCAATTCTTCTTGGTGAGCACACACAAAACCAAAAAGTTGTCACCAGCTGCTTTGTCTTGGCTAGGACTGACTCTTACAAAGACAAAGCTCCAGATAAATGCAGGCCTCTAATTGAGACAATTTTTTTTTTCTCTCTGGGTATAAGTCTGCTTATGTGGATGACCTGGAACTCTCTAAATAATTGGCTGAGTGGCATATTTTTACTTTCACAATTATGTTGACTAAATAGTAAAGAAAGTCAAAGATTAAAGAATCAGATTTTCTTAGGATCCAAGAAAAGCTCTGAGTGCAAATGTTTGCTCATTTTATGTTATGGGCAGTGTAGCATTAAAGGCAAGTAAAAATTAGACAGAAGAATTATTAGTTTCAATGTTGATTCACCTGCTAATTGCTGTTGGCTCTAGATTTTGCCAATCTTTATATTGAAAAATGAGGCACACTTTTCAATTATTTGTTGACTAGTTATTAATTTGGTTAGCGTTGAGATTATCAGCCAAGTAACTGAGACTATAAAACAGAGAATCCAAGTAGGGTTCTGAATCATCTGGTTTTAGTTCTTGATCTTGAGCAACTTAAAGACATTTACTTCCTTCTATGATATGATCTCAGCTTTTTTATTTTTAACAATCTAATTTATTTAATGGGAAATAAGTCTAGTACAATGATGTGTTTAAAAGACTAGCTGATGCATAATTACAAAACTATTAATATATTCTAATAAAGCATTATTTGGTGCCATAAGCTGTGGCATGGTATGTAGAATAGAATGCTTTGTTCTTTTTGAAGAAAATAAATGCATACATTTATTATATCAATGACAATATGTTAAATAAGCAGGAGGCCATGAGCTTGAGACTGCGTACCTTGAGTTTCTACCTAACAGATTGCAATCTAACTTAAGATCTAAACAAACTGAAACTTAACTGATAGTATATTTTTTATAACAAATAACTGGTTGCAGTCAATCACAAACAACTGAACTTTAGCCAATCAGAGGCAACCAACTGATTAGATCATGCCCAAATAAGGCAGATACCTCATTATACCATGCCCAAGTAAGGCAAATGCCTAACTGCAGCAATCAGGAGATTTCTGTTTTGCTTCTCTGTTACACCTATCAAAGATTGCTGCTCATACTGCTGGGTGGAACACTCTGAGCTGCTCTCTTCTTGGTGCTGTCCAATTTCAGAATAATTCTTTGTTCCCATAAATTGTTATATTTAATCTTCTTAAAATTTTTCTTTAACCATTGTAACAACATTTTTTTTACAGAAATCTTTTGGATATACCATAGTTTTTGTGAATAACTAATAGCTCTCTTCTCTTATCAAATGGTAATTTTAAAAACCTTTAATAATGTGGCTAGCAATAATAATAATAATAATAATGTGACTAGCAAGTAAGATAAAATTAGCTCCTGCTTATGGAAGGGATACGTAACATTTACTTTCAAGAAAGGCAGTAATTGGCATTATATTACATCTTAATTATTTCATTATATAATATTTGAATAAACTTTAACAATGGGAGAATATTCATGTAGACTTTGCAGTAGTCTCTTCTTCCATGGTATAATACTACCTCATCAGTCAAGTTTTACCTTTAATTTCCGGTTTTTTCTTTTTATGCACATGTGTGTGTGTGTATTCTGAAATAGACAGATCTCTGATAGTTTCTCAAATATTGAAAAAAAATACTTTAATGTGATTATTTTTCACTTATAATTATTGATAGTTAAAAAGCCAAGTTTTCTATAGCAGTGTCAACCTTATTCATGTTTAGGTTTGCGTTTCTGAGTAGGAAAGATGCATGTTTTTAGGTAGGATATAGGAAATGATCTAAATCCTTAGAATGTCCAGGGAATTTTTCACTACTAATGAATGTTAAATAATGGTCAAAAGCCTTGGTCTAAACTGTGCAACGCTTGTGTAATTATGGTTTTTGTGACTCTTTTCCAGGATTTCTTATATCCACATCATTCTGTGGCTAAAACACAGCCAAGAATGTTCTAAAATGTTTTGAATATGCTCTGGATACACAATGAGATGCCTATAAAATGCTCTCTGTCACACCTTAAGTAAAGCAAATTCAGAATTTTAGTACATTGGTGATGGGTTTAGGATAGTAGAAATGACAAAGACTTGGGACTTGGTAAGAGTTGGGTTTATATTCTAATTTAGTTACTTACTAGCAGTGTGACTGTGAGCAAGTAACTGACATTCTCCAAGCCTCATTTTCTTTACATATAAGAATGGAGAGTATAGCACTTATTGTCTTATGTTGTAAAAGTGAAATGAAATGCTATCTTCCTTTATTCATTCAATGCTATTTTTTGAGGGCCTACCTTGTACTCAGTGATGTCCAAGGTTTTTGTGATGAATGTAGTGGTAAACTTGCTCTTGTGGAGCTTCCAGTTTAGTTTATTGAAGTACCTACTAGAGAAAATTATATTTCTTGGGTAACCATTAAATGTTAGAGATGGATAGTACTTTATATCATCAGAGGGATAGTTTTGTGCATATCTGCATGCACAATTCCGCTATAAGATAGCTTCTCTCAGGATGCAAACAAAACGGACGCAATAGGAAAAGTGAAACTCTGTAGATACACAGGAGAACCACAACCACTCATCTGTTCCCCATGGTTCAAGAAGACAACAACAAAGCACTAGGTTTGAATCTGGTATTTTTCATGTCATGGAAACGTGTCAACTACATACTAAAGGATATGATTGTTAAGAGATTGAGGAAATTAGGAGTGAAAACTGTAGTTAAATGTAGGTTGTTGATATATTTAGAGTAATCCTCCTCTCCTCCTTCCCTCAAATAAGTTTTTGAGATGCTCCTTATGGATTAATATTTACTCAGATACTTGTATTTATATAGTTATTTTAAAAGGTTGAAATTACTTGCAAAATGTCCCTGTCCCCTGCAGACCTCATTGACAAGGAACTTTACTCTTTGTTCTGGTTCAGTTCATGGTTATTATGGTAGCCTGCAGTTAGTTGAAATAATAATTTTGACTAAATCTGATGAACACATTTACTTATAAGACCTATTACACTCAAATCATAACCAGATGGTATTTCAAAATCTGACCAACTTGATACATTGGCAGCAGGAGTGGAGTAAAATATATCTGAATCCTGGAGCCATCACAAACGATTTAGAGTGTCACCCTCACTAAAAAAGAGAGATGCCAAATGATATGAAACTCCAAAGAGAAATTTCAGAAAAAGGGTGAGATATGAAAGTTTTGGAAGTACAGGAACGCAGATGCTTGCTTGGCTATTTTCCATAAAACAATACCAAAAAAAGCCACAAAACCAAAGTATGAGTTTGAAAGAGACTTAGGTGTTGGAAACCACTCCCTCACACCCCAGGAGTTTGAGAAGAAAAGACCATAGATTATTTCTTGCAAATTTGACAAAAGAGTATATTTCTGAGAGACTGAAAGAAAAGAAAGAATTCAAGGATAAGCCCATAAATGAATACAATATTGAACTACATTCTTTGGCTTTTTCTTCTTTCTTTAACTATGATGTTTGAACTAATGGTGATGATCCTAATTGAAAACACAGCTGAGGCCACAAGCAAGGAAGGTACATATAAAATATTATTATTCACTGAGGTTTTACTTGCTGTTATATATTACTAACCTTCTACACACACTTATGCCTGTGTGTGGATTAGCATGTAGAAGAATCAAGAAATTTTCATGCTAAAATAGACCCCAGTGATCATCACTTTCAAAGCCTTATTTCATGGTAGAGAAGGAATGGTCTACGAAGTGAGTTAATTTGCTCACGATCACCCAGCAGAAAGGATGGTGAATTTCTTGACATGCCCTCCTGTGTTCTACTTGCAAAAATTTCCCATTGTTTATCCTGAAGTTCAACTTCTGTAAAATTCAAACATCTACAATTTATGTTTTCTTAGAAAAGCATACATTTTGTTAAGAAGTTCAAAAGGAATTAGCACAGAATTTTATATCTTTAAAATTTTTAACATTCATTGTTAATAATCTCACTTCAAATTTTTTGTATACTTCCCATTATTTTAAAAATTTTATTGACCCTTAAGTTTTACATTTTATTTTAGAATCAGCTTTTTAAATCTATTTTCCCATCCTCAACTTCATTTTCTCATTCTTTATTCTTACCACTTTATTTTGTCTACTGTAGTTTTTTTTACTTTGAATGTCTGTTTCATATATTTTTGTCTTTTATTGTATGATTAAGAAAGCATTTAAAGTCAATTTGCAATTGATTACAACTTTGAACATCTCTCACATGTTTTATTTTATTTTATTTGTATGTAAAGATGTGGGGTACAATTCAGGGTTAGGTATACAAATACTTATTATGTAGGTACCCTTGTTGAGGAGATGTACCTCACCTTCCCCTGGCAGTTTCCCTCGACTGCCATTCCCAACTCCTCTCCTGGCAGATTCCACTACTGCTGATCCCTCTCTTATAGTATTATGATAATTGTTCAAGGTCCACTTATGAGTAAGAAGATATAGTACTCTGTTTCTGTGATAGATCACTGAGTATGTTCGACTCTAAATCTATCCAAGTTACTGTGAAGTCCATGTCTGTCCTCCTTTTTGGCTGCATAATATTCCATTGTACATATGTACTACAATTTTTATCCAGTACAGCTTCGATGGGCAGCATGGTTGTTTCCATATTTTTGCTATTGTGAATAGAGCTGCAACAAACATGCATGTGCAGGTATCTTTTTGATATGATGACTTGAGTTCTTCCAGGTATATTCCCAATAGGGGGATTGCTGGGTCATACGGAAGGTCAATTTCTAGTTCTTTCAAAAATCACCACACTGTCTTCCAAAGAGGTTGCACTAGTTTGCATTCCCACCAGCAGTGTAGCAGCATTCCTTTTTCTCCGCATCCTTGATAGCATCTGTTGTTGTTAGTTTTATTAATGATGGCCATTCTTACTCGGGTTAGGTGGTATCTCAATGTGGTTTTGATTTGCATTTCTCACATCTCATATGTTTTAATAAACACGTTTTCATTGTTACTTTCTAAATAACCTATATTTGATGTTTTGTTGCTTTGACTCAGTCATTCCCAAAAGTGAATCTAAGAGAAACAAAAGCAGTTAATGGTAAAAAATGTGGGTTATATATGTATATATGCTTTAAATAATTTTTCAAAATGTTGTTTATGGACTTATATTTACTCAGATACTTGTACTTATATAAACATTTTAAAAAGCTGAAATTAGTTACAAAATGTGTTTTTATGTGTATCTTTTAATGTTATATTTACTTTGTACCTTACATTATGAATTGCTGTGTTTAAAGCTCAATCATATTTCAAAATAAAGTAACCCACTTTAATCAAAATACTACATTTTACCTTGTAACTCTATTAATTTCATAATAATTTTATCCTCTTCTCCCTTCTCAGTAGTATTTTATGTATTATATGATTTACTACCATTTTATTTTTTAACATTTTATTGTCCTTTTGAATTCCACAGCCTACTGACCAATAATTAAAAGTTTAAAATTTTGCTTGTATAGTTTTCCCAAAACACTTAAATCCTATATATTTGTAATTTTCCAATCCAAACTTTCTTTTAGATTCCATTTATTCCCACAAAGACAAAGCATTTCTAGCCCCCAAAACTCCTACATATGATCTTTTATTTATCTTTTTAATTCTAAGATTTTCAATTTTTTTTTATTATAGAGGTTAAAACCTGGTTAGCAATGGCTTAGATCCTTCCAGCTCTTTTTCCAATAGTTGATTGCCTGTGTAGATTTAAAAATTAAAATATTATAAATAAATATATAGTTTTCTGGCTTCACTTGAAAGTTGTTGAACTGGTCCATACTGCAAGGTAACGAGGAGAGGGAATGCGTAGCTTCTACCCTCCTTGGATTGTATATTGTCATGTGTCGCTTAACTGTAAGTATACATTCTGAGAAATGTGTCTTTAGGCAATTCTGTCATTGGGCAAAAGTCATAGAGTGTACATACACTTGCCAAGATAGTCTAGCCTTACACAGCTAGGCTGCATGCTATACCCTATTGTGCCTAAGCTACAAACCTAGACAGAATCTGACTGGACTGAATGCTGTAGATAACTGTAACATAAGATTAAGTATTTGTGTACTTAAACACATATAAACATGGAAAGGGTACAGTGAAAATATGGTATCACAATCTTAACCACCATGGTATAGATGGCCTGTCATTGACCAGAACATCGTTATGCTGCACATAACCTTATATGCTCTCTAGATCAAATGTTTCCACACCACTATTCATTAAGCCGAGGCCTCTTCACCCATTTGTCATTAATCTAGAGGTTTCCACCTTGATTATTATTACGATATAACATATCATACATGTTGTTTTAAGAAAGAGTTTAGTTTAAATTTATACATGTCATTGAACTATACTTAACATTTACTGTCAGTCTTTTAATGTTGATCTACATGTTTTAAAATTATGTTTGATTAACTTCTAGCTGTTATACTTTTTCTTTTTTTCTTTTCTTTTTTTTTTAGTTGGAGTCTCACTCAGTCGTCCAGACTGGAGTGCAGTGACCGCTCCCGGCCACCGCAGCCTCGACCTGCTGGGGCTCCAGCGCGATCCTTCCTCCTCAGCCTTCCAAGTAGCTGGAACTACAGGCGCGCGCTACCATGTCCGGCTAATTTTTTGATTTATTGTAGAGATGAGGTCTCGCTGCCCCAGGCAGGTCTTGAACCCACGGGCTCAGGCAATCCACTCACCTCAGCCTCCCAAAGGTGCAGGATTACAGGCTGAGCCACCGAGCCCGGTTTATACTTTTTCTATTAATGTTTTCAAGCTACATATGTTAGTATTATGTCTACAGAACTCTTGCATTTTTCAAATATCTTTCTTGTGGGCTGTACTCAGGAGGACAACTGGGTAGGATACGCAATTTGGGTTTTTTTTTTTTAACCTCAAAACTCTATGAATTTATCTTTTGATTTTGCCGTTTAACATTTGAAAGAAACAAGAGCTGTCTGATTTTTTATTAAATTAAACACATTTTGGTGCTTTTAGTATGCTCTCTTTATCATTCTAACTCCATTTTTTTCTGGACATACTAAGATATGAGTCATAGTAATTTTTATGTTCAAAGATTTCTGAGTTTTTCTGATCTATAGGTTGGTAATTTCTTTAGCATAGGAACATTTTCTTGCTTCTGGTTTAGACATTGTGACTTTTTTCACAGCAACTTTTATTTCTAATTGTATTCTTAGTCTCTGTCTTTCAAAATTATAAATTCTTTATTTTGGTTTCCTCTCCTTACACAACTTTTTCATCTGCATTTTTAAGGAAATGTATTTAGTTTGTTCTCCAAATTAGGATTTTACTTTTATTCCTTGTCAATTTTACTTTCTATCATTTCTAATATGTGTTTCATTACTGTTATTATATGATATTTCCTCTTTTAACTCATCTTCTTTCTTTCCCTTTATTTTCTCTAGCCTAGTAAAGCTGGTTTAATTAGTAAACAAAAATACTGCACCCAATATATGTACTCATATATGATTTGACAAGTTTGGACATATCTATACACTTGTGTAACTAACACCACAATCAAAGCAATAAACATATTCATCACCTTCAACAGTTTTCTAGTGTCCTCTTTTTTGTGTGTGGTAAAAACCCTTAACATGAGATCTTCCCTGTTAACAAATTTTTAAGTGGGAGATACCTTATTGTTAATGATAGGTACTAAGTTGTAGAGCAGATCTCTGGAACCTACTTATTTGTAGAACCGTAACTTTCTTCCTCTTTACAACATTTTCCTGTAATCCCCTCCCCTATCCCATGGTAATACATTTCTGTTGTCTACTTCTATATAGTTGAGTATTTTTGACATCATATATAAGAGAAATCAAGAAGGATATGTCCTTCTATGACTGTTATTTCACTTAGCAAAATGTCTTTCAGGTCCATCCATGTTGTTAAAGATGGTAGAATGTTTTTATTTTTTTTAAAGGCTGAATAATATTTCACTGTATGGGCATTTGGGCTGTTTCCATATCTTGGCTACTGTGAATAATGCTGCAATGAGCATGGGAGTATAGATCTCTTTAAGATCTTGATTTAAATTTTTTGGATCTATATACCCAAAAGTGACATTGCTGGATCATATGGTAGTTCTAATTTTAATTTTTTGAGGTCCTTATATACGATTTTCCCTAGTGATTGTACCACTTTAGATTTCCACCAACTGGGTACAAGGTTCCCTTTGCTCCACACCCTCACCAACTCTTGCTATTTGTGTGTCTCTCTCTGTGTGTGTATGTGTGTGAGTTTGATCAAGACCATTATAATAGGTGCAAGGTAACATCTCACTGTGGTTTTGATTTGCATTTGCCTGATGATTAGCGATGTTGAGCATCTTTTCATATTCTTGGCCATTTGTATGTCTTCATTGGAAAATATTTAAGGGTTTTTTTCCATTTTTTAATAGGGTGATTTGAAATTTTCCTTTGAAATTGCAGGAGTTTTTCATATATTTTGAATATTAATGCTTTACTAGATAAATGAATTCCAAGTACGGTCTGCCATTCTTGAGGTTGCCTTTTCACTTTGTTGTTGACTTCCTCTCTGTGCAGAAGTTTTTTTAGTTAAATGCAATCCCATTTATTCAATTTTGTCTTTTTTGTCTATGTTTTTGATATCACCTCCAAAATGCAAGAAGTCACCACCAAGACCAATGTCCAGAAGTTTTTTCTCTTATAATATCTTCTAGAAGTTTTACAGTTTCAGATCTTATATTTAATTTTTTAAAACATGTTAAGTTGGTTTTTGTGTATGGCATGGGAGTTCAATTGTATTCTTTTGAATGTAAATAGCCAGTTTTCCCAACACCCATTATTGAAGAAACCATCCTTTCCCCCTGTGTATTCTTGCCACCCTTGTAAATAGTTATTTTATTGTATATGTATGGGTTTGTTTCTTGGCTCTGTATTGTGTTCCATTGGTGTACATGTTTGTTTTAGCCAGTACCATACTGTTAGATTACTGTAGCTTTAAAATATGTTTATAAATATGAAAGTTTGATGCCTCTAGTTAATAATTTGGGGATCTTTTAATAATTTGGGGATCTTTTTAAAAATATCAGATGTTTTAAGACATTAGTCTTTTAAAGTCTTTTGCACCTGTTTCACATGGGTCTTTTCTTAGTCTATTTTGTGTTTTTCTGAAAGGGCTCTACTTTTCTGAACAATCCTTCAGGCTACTCAGTGGTTTGCTAAGGTGCGTAGTCTTTAGTATGACGTTTACTCTTTCTTGCTCTACAATATTTTTCAAGACACTTTCACTTTCTTTTTTCTTACTCTTATTTGAAAGAGTAGAGATCTCTCCAGATCTGATGTTTCTTACAAACAGGTCATGCTGATTGTACCTGTCTTTGTTTCACTGATGTCCTATAGATTTTTTTTTCTAGTACTGTCATTGGGCTGTCCAGCACTATTGTGTAAAACTTATAGTCTAATTCTCAAAGTATATAAATATTAGATTTCAAAGCAGTGAAATATATAACAATTGTAATCATTATTTTTTGACTTATTAAGATTTTTCTTGTCATCTACAAATCTTAACTTAGAGGGGTATGTTTCCCAGAATGCTATAAAGCACAGATATCTCTCTTTTTCTGACCTATTCAACTCTTTTCTTGCTTGTTTTTTTTAAGTTTCTATCTCTAAAAGGATGAAGAAGGTATTTATAAATGCATCTGTGTGTGTATGCATAAGTGTGTGTGTGTGTGTGTGTGTGTGTGTGCTTGTGTGTGCATGCGTGTGTGTGTTGAGGTGTTGATAGACAGCAGGATTAGATTTGGGTTAAGTAAGAAAGGCATACTGGATTAATCAAATGTGCCATCTATTAAATAGTGGGGTACCTACTTTGTTTTCTTGTTGGTGTGTATCTTATGGAGCTGATGCAGTGGGCAAAACTTGAAAGAAAGTTAAAAGGTGTTCTATCTTTCTTTAAGTCTGTAAGTTCTTAAAACTTGGACCATCAACTGTGTTTCTCAGTCTAATCCAATCTGCCTTGTGGTACATGAAATCTCTCTGAATTGAAGTTCCTTGTGTTCATTGTGGGTTCTGTATTTTTCTTGGCTTGTATAGGCAACTCGTTGGGAAGTTGGGCGAAGCTGCTTTACGGATGGCTAGCTTGGTATATATAATTTTTTGTGTGTGAATTTTGTTTTATTTTAAAATGACACTTTGAACTAGCTTGACAATGTTTTAATCACCTCAAACAATACCAGTGGGGCCAAATGGAAGGAAGTAGGAATTTGGTCACAAGTAGGCACAGTGGTAGTAGTGAAAATTCTGACAATACAGCAAGCTAAATAATTATGAATAGCAGAAAACACAAAAACCCATGGAAAACTATTTCTAAGTATCTAAATAGATTTCATTAATAATAATTTAAATTATATTAAGCATTCTTTAAAGTGTAATGATGTGAATAATACTTTCATTATAATATGGTAAACTTATTTAAAAATTCTTGATATTTAATGGGGGTTAGCTTTATTATAAAAAATATTCCCCATTCATAAGCGGACCTTGAACAATTATCATAATACTATAAGAAAGGGATTAGCAGTAGTGAGAATCTGTGGGGAAGGGATGGGATTGGCAGCTGAGGGAAATTGCCAGAAGAGGGAGAGGCACACCTCACCACCAAGGGTAGATTCATATTGAACATTTTTATACATAACCCTAAATTGTACCCTACGTCTTTAAAATAAAGAAAAAAAGAAAACATTTTCCTCAAAGCATGGTATTAATATTTTTACCCTATTAAATATTATCATGTATATGGATGCATGCATTCATTATCCATCCATGCACATGTATCTACACATACTTGTCTTTGACTATTTATTGTTACACTTTAGTTTAGAAGCAAATACAACGAGCAATTAAGACCCCAAATGTAGTTAAAAATATGACACCGCTATCCCTAATAAAATGGGAGAACGTATAATATACTCTTTATTTGGGATTTTCCCCACCAAATGAACAGTATGCGCAAACTTTGTGGGAGGGGGCGATATTTCCAGATAACCTGAAATCTTTGCTCAAAAAAGTTTAACAAGTTCCCTTGAGGCTACATGAAGATGCTTTGGTAGTTGCCTGTGATTTCCAGTCACTCACTTTTGTGCTTCGTTGAGACTGTGTCCCATTGACTCTTTAAAAGTTATAGTCTGCCTCCTTTCAATTTGCTTAACAATAGCTGCCAAGGCATTTTGCTTTCATCTACACTACGCACATAGTCAAATTTTTTCATGGACAATGCAGGGCTGAGCACTACCACAGCATTTTTTTTTTAACCTAGGCACTTGAACAATGCTGTAGACAGTGGAATAAGTGAAGGGCAGCATAACCTTGGAAAACTTCACACAGTTTTGAATTGATGTACCATAAAGATCCAGGTCACATACAGTCACTCAAGGGATTGAGTCTTAAGTCTTATGTGGTATGAAGAGATGTTCTATTGAGTGCAATGGATAACCATTATGGGAAGAATACCCTTTTGCATTTGGAAGCATCCGTGTGTGTGTGTGTGCGTGTGTGTGTGTGTGTGTGTGTGTGTGTGTGTGTGTGTGAGAGAGTGTGTGTTACTTAATTTCATAATATGCATATATGTGAATGTTTGAAATGGGAGAGCATGGGAGAGTGAGACAGAGACAGAGAAAAGCTGAGAGAGATGCATGTCTGGATGGACTGGGGATATTTTAACACTACTCTGACAAAAAAAGATTAGTTTTGAAATAATAAATGAATAATTTATTGTGAGTAGAATTTGCAAAGTACTGAGAAGTTTTAGCATTTGATATCGATTCAAGTTGCCAATATAATAATTATTCTGTTGAAAAATTTTTAGCTATGTCATCTCATAACAAATTTTTCATACTACATGCTAATGCTATGTAATGGTAGCACATCATTCCTAGCTTCATTCTAGAATGCTGCAGCTTTAAATTGTTTTAACTACCCATAGCACTCTGTAGCCCAAGTTCAACACATGTGCTTTATGTATACATTATTGATGAGATAGTATTTACTTAAAATCAAAATCTTTGATTTTAAGCAGTTTCACATCAGATTTCATAGTCATTTGGAAAAAAATTGGCAAGCTTTTACCTGATGTCAAATATCTGAAAGCTCTGATTCCTTGTTAGAAATTCACTGTCTTTAGTGAAGAGGTAAGTTTCCAAATAAAAAAAAATACAATGCAAATGATATCAAATTCAAGAAAGCCTTGCGAGTATTTTGTGTGAGGCAATTCCAAGATTGTGTCTAATTTATAACAAAGTAAGTAAAGGCAGTCTTTCATCAGAAGTATGAGTTGAGATTGAAAAATTATATTTTGGGAAAAATATGCAGCCTCCATATTTCTTTTCCTTTTTACTTGATTTTCTTCAATAACAATGAGTTTCGACATTTGCTTAGAATGATTTTGTTTATAACAATGCTTTAGAAAGGAACTAGAAACCAACCTCTCCATAGATTTACCTGAATGGATGGCAGTGGAGATGAGAAGTGTGTGTATATTTTGGTTCTTTGATTGATGATTCACTTCTCAAATGTCTTTTGGAAAAGGATGAATGCAGCAAACCCTGGAAATCAGATCATCTTGGAGATAAAATAAAAAAGCCAAAGAGCGCGAGCCATTCTAAAGGGGATTCTAGAAGGCTCCTTTAGTCAAAAAATTTTTTATTCACATCCCAGTTCACTATCAGCAATTCCATCATTAGGAAATAATGTTAGTATCACACTTTCTTAGGAGCAAAAACATCTCCAATATGGTAAACAGTCATTCAATCAGCATGGGAAATTAGTAACATGGTTTATCTTTTCCTGTTGTGAACTTCCACCTTACCCAGATGATAGACTATCCCTCAAAACCTACTTCTCTGCCATAGGAGTGCTGAGTAATCCCTGGTTCCATCTCACATGGTGATTGTGCAACTTGACCATATAATCTATGCAGAGTCAATCAAGAAACTTGGGGCTGAGGTAATAATATGTACACTAAGTGAGAAAGATCTCTCTCCTGAGATTATAGATACTGAGTACCTTACAAAGCAAAAACTCATCAGACCCATTTGTGTTATTCATAGACGAACCTGGCTAAAAATAAATGATTCAAATAAGAAACAGAGGAATGAAAGATTCCTAATGACACGATTCTAGATCCAGTTGTTCCGGTTGTGCATAAAGGCTATATAACAACTTTGATTTCCCAACTAAAGCAGGCAATACATTCTCTTTTTTGTGTGTGTGGAAGATAAAAACAAACTAATTGATCAGGGCATTTTCCACTTAAAAAGAAAACAATGTTTTTTACTAATGTCGATTTTTTATCCTAAATATCTAGCTAAATTCTAGCTCAGATCTAAAGAGTATCGATAATTAGAAGGATAGTAAGATTTGGAGAGAGATGTTATTTTGTAGCATTCATTATTGTAAGGGGGATACTTTGGAGAGGTCTTTGAATTGGGAACCTTGATGTAATTCGGAGAATATGAAGATACTCATTGGATTTGAGGTACTAAGATGGAGAAGACATGTGCAGAAAGAATGAGAGGAATGAAATTCAAACTTTGCTATTATCAAAGTGTTGCTAGTCAGAGTTTCAGAGAAATCCTGCTTTCACTGCATTTTAGATACTTATGAAAAAATAAATAATGAGTCCTGATAGCGTGTGCATTTAGAGTTCTATACTTTGCATTTTGGCGATAGAAAATCAGAAATTAAAAGAATCTAGGCTGTAACATTGCACTCCAGAATTTTTGTTGTTTTAACTTCTCTTTCAAATTTAGCAAATTTTGGCAAAGCAATTGGGCAAATTTTATTGGCTTTCCTGTCAATCAAATGGAAACTTTATTATTGTAGTCAAGCCTTCCTGATAGTTTTCTTACTTCTGAATATATATTTGAATAGTAAAATCCTTTAATAGAAGGTACTGTGTGTACTTTCTGCATAGTTCAGATATAACCTAACTTCAGCAATAAAGGAATTTAATGTTACACTCATATAAATTGTCACTTTTACCATATAGTGAATATTCTAAAGTCAATTATAAATTGATGGAATCTGCTAAGGAAAAACTACTTAGTTTCTTTCAAACTAATTTGTTAAAAAACTAAAAGTTAATTTGTCCTGTGATTATAATAAATTCCAATAAAATGTTGTAGCTGTGAAAAATTTTCTTTTTACTATGTTCTACGTATGGTGTCTCTAATTGGCTAGATGCTGAACAGAATTATTACTTCTTAAAGCGCTGACAAATGGTCAGGGCTGAGATTTCCTAGGGAGTATTAACATTTGTGGGAAAACTAACTGTGAGGGAGTGGAAGATAATTAAACCCATGCTAATAGCAACAGACTTGAATTTCAGAGGGCCACCTGGATATCTTGTTCTCAGTCACTTTCTCTCATGTTTCATTTTCCTCATTCAAACAGGTCAACAGTCATTACAATTTTTTGTAACATCTGAGAAAAATAATTGCATTAATTAATTCCTAAGATTTTAAAATCCGCATATTTTATTGTTAGCATTCAAACATTTACTTTAACCATTTTTTCTTTTATTTTCTTGATGTTTAAAAAAAGTTGAAACAGTCTGGGAATCATTAAGTGCCAAATGCTTTCATCAGGCTCATAAACAATGGAAGATTCCTTAGTAAATGCAGTTACTTCTTAGGAAGTTTCAACAAAACATATTTTCACTCATTTAAAGCTGGGAGGAATAAATCTTGAGGTTCTTTTAAAAAGACACACTTTTGACTCTAGAAAGCTGACATAGCGCTGGATTTCACAGAAGAAGATCACAAAAGCTATCCTACAGGCCCAGTAAATTCTGAAGGTTCTTGGAAGATTTGACATGTCTCTCAGTATCTCAGCAATTCCTCTTTGTCCCACTATTTATCTCTTGACCTAGCAACTTGGACAAAATATGAGAACAGAAAATAAGCTTTCAAGAAACTACCTAGTTTTAATTTTAAAAAAAGGAAAGTCAAGTTATTAGTTAAGAGAAAGGCCAAATTGTTATATCGTTTCTCATGTGTTAAACTTTAGACTTATTTTTCTTCCCAGCAAATATATTTCCACCATATATTTATATTTGTGGCTCATTCTATAATGTGATAATTCCTTGGGCTTTAATATGCAAACTAATAAATACTCTTTAAAAATTTACCTGATAAGTATAACTTAATATTGACATGATTAGGCAATAGCTGTAAAATTAGTAAGTAAATACCATTAAACAAGTTATTACCAGTATATATACTGACATGACTGACAGCAGGGAAATGTACCCTAAAATGAACTCTCCTTAAAATTCCTTTCCAATTACTTGAAAAAGGAATCTCTACTGAATCGTTGCTGGTAGCTTCTATAGATCCCAGTGATTCAAAGATGATGACCTGAAGCACAAATGGAAGGCCAGTAGTTTCAAGAGTATTATAGTCCAAAGCTCACCAATCTCACAATAATATGGGAGGAAACATTCAGATCTCTTGTCATCATTACAAGTCATTCGATTTGATATGCCTAGTAATGGATGCCAGAAATCTGCATTTAACAGGTTGCCCATGTCTTTCTAATCATTTTTAAAGTTTAAACTCTGCTATTTGTTGGGGTAAAGTTGTTAGGTTTGGTTGGAATTTTCCATGTCTTCAAGTTGAGGAAAAAGTGGATCAGAGAGCAGCTGACCTTACAGAGACACAGTTCAGTGACTTGTTCAGCCATGTCCTTGAGTAGTGGTTCTGGATGTCTTTTGTGGTGGCAAGGTTAAGTTATGAGGTACTCTCCCAGAAAAGAACACTAGTGGCTATGCCCATTGTCACTTCTCAGAAGTGTTTTTGAACCCTCTTTCCTCCAGGAATAAGATGGTGGCAGGTATAGCACATCGAGCTGATATACATAGTCAGCAAGACCAGGCTGCAGAGAAACTAGGAGTCTAGGAACATAACTGTCCAGGATTATTCTTCAAATAGTCCTACCAGAATCAAAAACATGATACATTTAAATTAAATCTATATGATTGAGATTATATATTATGGTCCTGAGCTGCAGTAAAAAAAATTCTCAGACATCAGTGGAGGACAAAAAGAAGTTTACCATTCAGTATATCACCACCAGACAAGACACTTGAAACAAAAATCCTAAAATGACAGGGCATTGAACTAATACTTAGATTTCATTCCACCTGTAACTATTTGTAAAACTGTCTAATCTTTTTCAAGCAAGGAATTGGTGTTGAGGGCAATGCAAGTTAAAGTCAATTAACTAAAAACACGAATGAAGATATTTCACCAAATATATGTGGAAATGCATTTGGGATGGGTGGGGGTAGGGTGAGACAGAGTGGTGAGACAGAGGTGTCAGGGAAATTTGTGCTTGCAGAAGGAGTCTGGATTGGCAAAAAGCGTCCCAACTTGTAAGATATGTTCCTTTCAAGAATTTGCTGCAATTTGAAACTCTATATTGAAAAATTCTTCGTGCTTGGGAATTCATTGCAGTTAATTTGGTTTTACTATTATTAATTTTTTAATGTTATGCATCTACTTCATAGGTTGATGATATCACTCTTGGCTATAGAGGGGTTTGATGCTACATTTCTAATGTGTCAACCGCAGGTGAAGTGCTTGCCAAATATTTAATAATGGGTTATAAAGTCATTTATATTGAAGATTATTACTATCACAACCTAAGAAAGAAATATTCAATGAAATACAAATGGTGTCCTAACACAATGCCAGACTTAAATGAGAGAATTTGTTGACAAGAAAATGAGAATATTAAAAGCCAAGGATAGGTGGAAATAATGTCCACACAGTAGCTGAAACATATTTTATAATATCAGTAAGAAGACTTTTTCACTAAATGGAATTTTTAATTGAACCTGACTCTTGAGTTCATTGTATTAAGATAATAATAAAATAAGCCCGCCCTTCCTTCCTTCCTCCCTTCCTTCCTTCCTCCCTCCTTTCCTTCCTTCCTCCTTATCCCAGTTCATTCCTTTCTTCCCAAATCTTAATTTTCATGTATATGACTCTTTTTTATGATTCCAAATGTGTTTGGTGATATTAAGCATTACAATAAGAGTAGGGTGACATGCCTCCTACCTGCTAAATCACCTATATGATTACAGTCTAGTAACAAAATTTCTTCAGGCTTGAGCAAATTTACCCATAAGAGAGAAAGATTTGAATGATTCTGTTTCTGAGTTAGCAGATTGCAAAACTGAAAGGGCAGAGAACTTCTTGCAGGAAAGCTTCAGTCTGTTGGAAGAGATAAACTTGAAAATACATGTAGCTCATGTGTCTCTTAAGACTATCTTACATTTCATAAATGAAATTAGATGAATTCAAGTGCCTGATACCGCATTCCATGGGTATCAGACATTTGTGGAGGACATTCCATGGGAAGTCTACTGCCACTCATATTTTTGAAAATTTCTGGGAAGTATATGTCAACTTGGTCAGTTTTGATTTCATGTTTGGTGTCTGAGTTTCTATTCTTACTAAAAACTTGATATAACTTAAACCTAATTTCCTGTGTCTATTATTTTTTGTCTTCCCAAGGTTAATGTGGAACTCAGCTCCTTTCATTACAGACAGACAAGAAAACTTGTAGGTGGTTTGGTGACAATATTTTTGCTTAGGATTGATTTCTGGCTGTGATACTACCTGCATAAATTGAATAAGTAGTTCAACCTGTAAAATGGTGTTAATCATTGTTCTAATTTACAGTGTTTTGTGAAAAGTAAATGTGTTCACTTAGACAAATATTAACATAAAGTGTTATATTGTAAATATTTAATATATTGCTATACTGTTTGCTATCATTTTTAACTGCCACTTACACTGATACTTGTGCACATTGCACAATCTCTGGAGGTCTGAAAGTGTTGGGAAGAGTCTATTTCTGTTGCATTGCAGTGACATAAACCATTGACTATCAGATATCACTGTTTGCTAAGATCACATCTGTTGACATTGTTTTCACCACATCACAGAAGTAAGTTGTAATACGCAGCAATAGATACAATATTACAAGGCTAAGAAAACCTGCGATTTACTCTGCCTTGTGAAAGGCAGCAATGGAAGGCTTCAGGAGGAGGTGATGGCTGACACGTGAACAGGAGTTTGTCAAGTCAAGATACAGAGGGCATTACAAGTGAGATAAAGAAACACACAAATGTTCTAATTTGGCATTTACTGCATAATTTCATAAAGTTTGTATTTATTAGGACTCCAATACCCAAGATGCAGTACTTTAGAAGATGGGGTTACAAAAATTGATAAAATTTTTACAACGATAAACATTGAAAGGATGCAATGTGTTTACAAGGACAGATGTCAGGGACTCTGGGAGTGTATACCAAGAAGTCCTAACCTGGTCTGAAGTCAAGTTTCCCTGAGCATGTCACATTGAGGCTGACACTCACAGCCAATCCTTTAGTGCTTCCAGTTCTACTTTCAAAATGCCCAGAATCCTGCATTATCTTATTATCACCACTATCAGCACTCTGTCCCAAGATACCATTATTTTTCATACAGGCTACTGCAAAGCCTTCCTGACTTCCCTCCCTTCCTCTTCCTCCTTTCTTATAATCTAGTCTCAACACAGCTGCCTGGATGATTCCAATTTTTGAGACCATCCTTTCTTTTCATTTTGTATTAAATGTCAGCAAGACATTTTTGAAATGCTTTAAATTATTGTACTCTCTTTCCTTAGCTGTGAGAGCGTTTCCTTGATTTTTTTTTAAGCAACTCAAGCAGTTTCCTCTTGGCTGGTAGCCCCTGTGGCTGGGTGATGAGTGTCTCTCATCTGGTTTGGGGAACGTATGCAAAGGTCTGCCTGGGATTCATGGAAATTGGGCTGGCCACCGCCATCCACAATATGGAATGGAAAGTTCACTTTTGAAAAATGCAAGTCGTCAAAGTTCTTTTTATTTAAACATGGGAAAAATAAAAGCAGAAAATAAAATACATTTCCCCAAATGAGAACTCTGCAGAAATGATTGAAGTAGGAGAAAATAAATGTGCAAATTTGTTTATAGACGCCTGGGAGTGTTGCTGGAAGAATGTTGAAAACTTTTGAGATGCATTATATTATTTCTTTTAAAAATGCTTACTGGTTTTCTGACTTAAGATTAAATCATTTCTACATGACGCAACAAATTCACTTTGACTTGGAGTTACTTACAGTCCAGCCAAGAAGAGTTGGAAAGAAAAAAAAAAAAGAATATTAAGTCCTAATTTGTATATTTGTCCATGAGGCCTGCTGGAGCCTTCCTACGGTGGCTGCTGTGGCTGTGGTTACTGGGAAGGTGTTAGTGGAAGAGGATATGGCTGGAAGAACAAAGCCAAAGCCATTTGTCATTTGACTCTAGGGAGGGGTTTGGACTTTTGTTCAATGTTCCTTAACTCACGGATGTGGCAAACCTGATCTTCCTTCTGTCAGATTTGCTGTGGCAAGAGATAAAAAATTACACATGGGACATACTGCCAGAATAATGTCAGGTCACCAATTTCGGGCCTCATAGATTGAGTTTACAGTTGTGAAATTCATATGTCTGGTGATTAGAGCCTGCTCAGAGTTTTGAGGGCATAGTTCTGGGGAAGTCAAACAGGGCTGGGGATGAGCTCTAAGAGTGGCAGGGAATATAGCATTATAAAGCAGGGAAACAAATTAGGCTCTGGACACAGGGTTGAGGAGGAGTCATATAAACTGTAACATTATAGGAGTGTGGAGAAACTAATCTCTTTGAGAAAATGGACAGTCCTGAATGTGAATGTCGTGATCAAATCTTTGTTTTGTTTATTTTTCTTTCATAAGCCATTCAAGTACAGGTAATTCAGACAGAACAAAGAGATATAAAAGCAAATGTCTCATAAACTTGTTCCACTCTTTAGAAGTAATAATTTCATATTTCTTTTCTTACATAACAAGGGTTTAAAAAATACCTTCTAAAGCTTCTTAATATATAGAGACTTAAGCGTTGTATATAAAGTTTTAAAATAGCCAAGAGAAAAATAGTAAAAGCATGATATTAGTTGCAAAGAGGAGTTGGCTCAAAGAGACTAGTGTCTGATTATTTCATTTCATAGCAACAAGCCGGTAGATCAAATTTGGGGTTTAGAATCTAAAATTTAGAGGTAAAATTTAACTATATGGTTGGATAGAAATCAAGTTGAAAAACTGTAGTTAAAAATGCTTGTAGAAGTTACATTTAGAAATCAAAGTAGAAAATAGATTGGGGAAAGGAGAAAGAAACCTAAAGCAGGGAGTTCATTTTAAGGCAATGTCAGTAAGATATTTCTCTAGATGACCCCGGTGGTACTGATTCAACTGGTATCATCACATCTGGACTTATCTTCTGAGATATAAGGAAAACAGTCAACATTTTTAGTCCCTACTAAGGCACTGTCATAGACCAGGATCTCTTCATTTTCAGATCATTATCTACAACGGTGCAGTAGGATCAAAAAGTGGAGGCAGATAAGAGTGAAATCATGGAGGTAAAATTTTAGGGAGGTATTGGAACTGGAAAAGCACAGAATTGACATAATCCATCACACTAATAATGTGACTTATGATTTAAGGAGAATGTAAGTGGAGAAAAGAAAACCAAACTTTGAGCCCCATTTGAAATATGAAGAAGTGATTATGATATCTCTCCTGCAAGAGGATTGCCTGAGCCCAGGTGTTCGAGACCAGTCTGAGCAACATGGCAAGACTTCATCTCTACCAAAAAGAAAAAAATTAGAGGGCGTGGTGGCACATGCCTGTGGTTCCAGCTACTTGGAAGGCTGAAGTGGAAGGATCACCTGAACCCAGAAGTTCGAGGCTGCAGTGGCCATGAGTGTGCCACTGTATTCCAGCCTGGGTGACGGAGTGAGACTCCGACTCAAAAACAAAAAACAAAAAAACAAAAAGAAGTGACCTAGTGACCTATAGTCAAAAGGATGTAGGAAAGTGGTGAAGAATTCAATGCTAGCATCACAATATTAAGGACAGTCACTGGGGACTAAATAAATTGCTAATAGTTTCCCTTATATATCAGATGGAAGACAGTTACAGAAGGCGATGCTAACATCTGAAATTTATGTTAATTAAAAAAAAAAAGAAAGAAAAAGGAAGTTATGGAAAAACCAGTATTACCTGGGCCACCTAGAGTAATGAAGAAGAAGATGCTTTATAAACGATGATTCTTTCTTGAAATCCTAGTTTAGGAGTGAAGTGAGAGGCTGATTAGGTGTTTGGAAATGGGAACCAGGGATAAGGTAAGGTTAAATAGGACTGGATTAAACTGGAGTGAAGGCAGAACACAGAACACAGGACACATGCAGTATATAAAAATTAGGAAATAGATTGATCTGTAATCCAAGCATAATCTTAATATTTTCATCCTTTAAAAAAATGTTTTGCACATACATATACACACATTTAAATTGCTCATGAAATATTTATTTAGTAATTTGCTGAATTTTAATTTCTTAATAATACCGTCAATATTGGGGGGGAGAGAGAGAAAAACCGCATGCAAGTATGACTATAACCACTCTAAGACATAGATTTTGTGACTTTTGGACAAGCAAACAAGCATTTATTACTAGTATACTCAAACCACTTTTCTTTGAATTCTATAAATTAATGAATATAAAATACTTAGAAGATTTTCATCGAGTTCAGTTACATTTTCTTTCCTCAGTGGGGTTCTAATCTTTCTAAGTCTGAAGCTTATAGCTTCAGCTCCATTTGATTTATATGAGCAAGAAGAAAAATCTTAAGGGTATTTTTTTATACTAGAGAAGCATATTTCTTCTATTTTCACATAACTCACAAATAGCTAGACAGATCTTGCTTAAGCCTTCAAAAGAAATTCCATTTTAGACTAGACACTAATGTGGAAACTTTGAGGCTAAATGACTTAACTTTTTAAAGCCTTATAACTAAGAGACATAGGGAGAGAAAGAATGGGAAGACAGGAGTGGGAGAAAAGGTAAACAGAGACTGAGAGAAGTAATTTATAAATTAATTGGAATTTTTTTCTGCATCATTTCTCTAAAGCATATATGTGCATATTTTTGAATTTACTTTCTTGTTCTATATAATACTTATCTTAAATTTGTATGATGATTGTAAAATACTTATTTTTAAATTTTTATTGAATAATTATTTTCATTTTTGGAAAGAATATACGTTAATATTTTCTCTGGAGTGTACAATTTAAATGCAGCTTTTTATTATATTCTGAAGAAAAGCAGAAGATACAGCATGAATGTTAGTTCAACACTAAACATTTATAAAACATGGGAGAAAAGCAAAGACCTATTTCACCAGACGCAATTTCTTCTGCATGGAGAACTCCCATGGACTTCAAAGGGTTTGTTACACAAAAACCAGACTCACAATATGAGGGAGGGAACAAAAATCTGCCAACAATTGCCAGTTGCAGAGTCTGAGCCAATTTTTATAAACTTAGAAGTTGTTCTTTTTGATTTTTATCAGTGAAAAATGTCTGGAATGGCTGGAGTCACTTCCAAAGTTTTTCATTTCTTCTTATTTGTACAGACTAAAAGAAGTTGGAAAATCTTTGAATTTTCTATAAATATGTTCCCTTAGTAGTGTATAGACTTAAATGTTAATATTTATATTTTCTTTACAGACAACTAACATATTTTTATTTCTATATATTAGAATAACAATGCTTTAGGCTTGGAAAAACTTTGGCAATTATAGTGTGGAGTTAATTTCTTTTATAGGAAAATAGCTTTGAGATGCATTTTTACTTGAGTTTCCACACTGTGTGCCTTCTCTTGTGTGCCTAGAGTGTGATGCTTTTCCTGACTGTAGTCTGCTTTCCATGGGTGAAATAGGAAAGCCTTCAAATATCCTACAAACTGCTTTTCTTGATTTTTCAGCCAGTTACTTCACCACAGTAGGAAAAGAAAGGTGAGCTCGGGCTTCAGGTCATAGAAAACATTGTGAGCCTTGGTGAAAACCGTCACCAAAGAAGGACAGTTCACCCAAACAGGCTTTCTGTTTTGTTCTTTTGAACATAAATACCTATAAAGGAAACAAAAGGAACCTAAATGATCAATTCAATCATTTCTGAATAAACAACAATAAATATCATCATTGCCAAGTGATTGTCTTATCATTTATTATTAAATTTCTTTTCAGAGTACCTTTTAAAATAACACAGTTAAATGTGAGTCTGCTTTTGTAAAGTGTTGCTGCATGGGTGCTGGCAAGTGTGTGTGGTGTGTGTAAGGTCTAGGATGCCTTAAAGGTGAATGGGTGGTGGTGGATTTTACAGAAGCAATTGACTTCTTATCCCAGTAAACCTAGAAGTTAGCATTATGCAAAGCCAGCTGGTAGATGTGGGAAGCAGATATTTGTCTCTAGCATCTTGGGTGGGTTTTTTTTAATGATGGAAAAACAATTCTCTGAAATGTAACAATGAATTTATTCATTAGCTTAGTCCACACCTTGAACACACAACCAGCTTACTTCATTTTTGTCCCTTGAATTCAGGATTTCTTTTTCTAATCTGCATATAATGCAAAATGGTTTTGGTTTCTAGTAGACACAACTTTGGTAGAATGTTGCTGCCCCTTCTATTATAGCTTGACAGCTGCAATAAACACACACATCTGCCATATCGATGTCAAGTGGTACACATTCATCTATCATAACAGCTGTTGTTGGGGGATTATTTCAAGGATCCAAGAGATGCATGGAATATAAATGTTCATTGCATAGAGTATATAAAGCTGGGTTTATCAGTTTGACACTGATTTCTTATCAAACACTGTGTAGTTTTTTTCCCCTGGTACTTCAGTGAGTCTCAATATGCAATTGCAAAGTGAAAAACAAAAGGAAACTATTCTTTATATAATAGTCCAGATATTTAAGAGTACTTAAATTTTGCTGGGATGGCAAATTAGTGCCAGGAAAAAAAAAATCTTCTTGAAAGAACAGCTTTTGTATATGGTTCCTACTTAAAATACAAGAAAGTACTCAAGAAAAAACCTAGAATTTATTTATAAAAGTTGTGTATTTCTTCTTACATGTTTACACTTTGGTCACCTTCAAAGTACTCTCCATTTGATGAAATACATTTATACAGATGCTTTTTTCCACTGCTCAAAATAGTCTTTGAACTCATCAATTTTAATGCCTTTTAGTGCTTTTGCTATTTGTATTTTACTTCTTTCATATTGGCAAAACATTTCCCTTTGAGGACTTTTTTCATCCAGGGAAACAAACAAACAAACAAAAAGCCACTCTGGACATGATCTGGCAAATAGGGAGGATGGGGCATGGGGATCATATCATTTTTGGTTGAAAACTACTGAACACTCAGTGAAGTGTGGGCAGGTGTGCTCGTAAATCAACCATCATAAAATGGGCAAATGTGTTGAAAGAATCTCCAAAAAAAAAAAAGTTCACTGAAGCCAAATGCAGCCTCTCACAACATTAGCTAGTACACTGATGCCAGTGGGTTCCTAGAACACTTACCTAGCAGGGGAAGACTGTACTACAAGGAGCCACCTCTCCAAAAAATAATTTCGCTTTTTGGAGGTACTCCCTCATACATCACAATCTAAACTTAAAATATACAGATAAAATGATAGTACATATAATGTTATATATTACATGTAATATATAAGATATATAAAATAGTATATTGAGTACTCTGAATGTACTCTAGTGTCATATAAGAAATCTAACATTGCTTTAATATTATTTGTAAAGTCTATCTATATCCATGTATCTCTATCTATATCTCTTTCTGTATGGTAGACCACATGCCACTTTTAAAGACTGTAAGGCACATTTAACCATGTTATTTTAACACAAGGTTACTCTAGAAATATTAGGTATTTTGTGTGCTATATGTGTTTGTTCAAAGTTTTATTTCTGCAAAAAAAATTTTTTTAAGTTTTATTACTTTTAAACAAAGTATACAGAAAGTTTGAGGATTTTATATTAAAATGCAAATGTATAAACACACACACTCATAGAGTTTTTAAGTATATTTGTTCAACGTGATTAGAAGTAAAGAAAGTATCTTAAGTGAAAGAAAGTTATTGGCTAGGTGGAAGATGACGAAATTTGGGGGAGGAAAGTTATCAATCAGGGAAGGATTATTGGAGGTAAATATATGACTTGACACTGTATTATTTTTTTTCATCACTGACCATTCTTTGTCTAACATCATCACAGTCAACCATTAATTTATGAAAAAATCTTCCATGAATAGAAATCCCAACACTTAAACATTTTTGCAGCCTGCATTTTAGTCACTTGTAGGGAGGAGAGGACGTTTATGTCAGGATGATGCGGGGCTAGATTTTTTTGGTGCCAATTATAAAAGAATAAATCACATAAATCTATATGAAAGTCCTATTTGTGGAGCTTTTGCTTAAGAACATACACATGAATAAAAGCCATGCTATTCGAAGCTACCTCTCATTTCCACTCTCCATCCTCATTCCCTTCAATGATCTTATGCAGTTTTCTGCCTTAGCATTCTATCTGCATGCTGATTACGCAAATGTGTATCTCCAGCACAGACTCTCCCTTAAACTCCAGATGACTTCATCCAACTGGCCATGTAATGTAGATTTATACATTGGTCATGTAAATGTAGATAATCAAACTGTTGATTTCTTCACTTATCCATGGTCTTACCTCTCTAAAAAATAAATACATAGTTAGGTAAATAATAAATAAAACTTTTTTTTAAGTTCTAACGTTATCTAATAGGCGTCATATTACTTTAATGCTATTTGTAAAATCTCATTGCGGACGACATTTATTTAAGAGTTTGTTATTAGAACAAGAAGAACTATATATCTTTTCCATCATCTCTTTCACAATTGAACAGATGTGGTCCTTTTTTTTACGTCCTGGTGACAATATTGCTCTTAATTCAATCAACACTGTTCATCTTGGCAAAGAAAAGCTTTCAGTGCAGATGGAACATGACCTCTAAAAAATGTCTCCCTCTCCTCTGCAGGCAAACAAAGTGTTTAAAATACTGAGAAGAGTCAATATATTTCTACACAACCTTGGCTTAGTTTTCTATTAATATAAGGTCATTTGTGATTATTTTATTAAATGTATTATTTTTAATTAGGATTATAAAAAACCCTTCATATAAAAAAAACAAGAGAAAAGCAAACAGAATATTGCAAGAGCCAAGATAACAGCATTTTATAGCCAAAATTATATGGATTTTTTTTTCTTATTTCTTGCCATGGGAAATTTCTGAAAAAAATCCAGGAATAAAAGAACTCTGAGGTGTGAGGTCATAATAACCTGATGTAGTGCAGAAGGTAAGCAGTCCAACAGAAGGACAGGTTTTTGAAGATACACATTCTGCTTTTCAGATGAAAGAGATACTATCCTCGGCAGATACCTTCATACGCATACTGTGGGATGTTTTGGATTTTGTTACAGACTGATGAGCCATTGTTGGGCAAGTCACCCATGACTTAATTCCCATTACAACTGACAGTTAAGAGATTTAGTATACATATGTAATGATTTGTCACATATGTCTAGAATTAAATGTCCTAGGTTTCTCTAATGTTTCATGTAGGATCTGTTGTTTGGCTTGGTATTTGATTGTAAAAGTGACAGAGTTAAGAGATTTTATGAACAAATAAACGCAATCTTAATGATTTCCAGTATGGGAAGACTTAGTCTCAAGAAGTGATGGATAAATGTGTGAATGAATGCTTGTCTAGAATTAGGAGACCTGAATTCCTGGGTTCTACTCCATCACACATTAGAACGACATGCCTGGGTGAACTCTCTCTGAACCCATGATGGTCTCAGTTTCAAAATGAGGAGAGTAATTATTGTCTTGCTGAAGTGCAGGTTGTTGAAGTGCAGTTACTAAACCAGTTGATAAAATGCTAAAGAGAGTTTTTACATTTTTTCATGGATAACATGAGTGTTCACCTCAGACAGTACAGGAGCAAGATCAAGGAAAAAAACCAAGACTACAAGTTAAATCATACATTCAACACATTACTGATAAAATTGGACACATGTAAAAGGCAAACCAAGCATTAAGTATTTATATTGCCGGAAGCGAGACAAGTCTGGACAATTTAGCATGTTAAAAGCCAGTCAAGAACAGTTAGTTTTAATGTTTAAAAAGAGAATGTGTTCTGTTGAAGAGAGAATGTGTTCTGCATCTTAGGATGAACTTCCTAAAAGCAGACCCTGAGATGAGATTTCATGTACAATTTAGCTGTTAGGAAGAGTTCCCTGAAAAATGTACTGTGGGGAAGCGAGAAGCAAGGGAAAGAGGCCAAGTAAAGATGTATTATCAAAATAAAACCCCAAAAGGACAAATTTTGCTCAGTCTTAGAGGGGAAATCTTGAGTTTAGTTCACTCCTAGAACTTAATGGGGAAACAGCGTAAAAGAGAAAAGTTGTCCACGTGCGTCATGAATCCAGTCCAAGAAGACACACCAATGTATAAATCTGATAAATTGAATTCAGTTCATATTTGTAGAATGGCTCTAGAGATGAATGGATGTTTCTGAGTATTCATTCATACAGTCATTCATACGTTCTATGACTTATGCATAGTCATCTACTATGTGCCACACTCTGAGTGAGGCACTAATAAGTACCTTCAAAGTAATTACCATGCAACAGGAAAGACAGACAGACTAAGAGGAGAATTTACAATAAATATCGGCACCCTCAGTCTTTACCAAGTGCCTGTTACATATCAATAGAGGCAAGACAGCAGAACATTCACCACAGTGTGACCCTGGACAAATGACCCAACACTGTGCCTCAGAGTTCTTATCCGTGCCATGGAGATAATGACTCTACCTGATTATTCAGATGGCTAAATGAGATAATACATTTTTTAAAAACTCAGAAGACTGTTAAATTTTATATTTATTTATACCAAACATTTAATTCATATAATGAATTTCCATTTTTCTGATTCTGTTTTCACCAAACCCCCCCCAAAAAAAAACCAATATATTTTGGCTTTTATTTTGATCTGCATGAAGGAAAAAAAGTAAGGGTGAAAGGATATGAATGGCTTAGTCTTCTGGCAGTTCTAGTTCACACTGTAAATTGAACTTCAGCTTTATAAATGTGTAGTAAATTAACAAAAAAATGCTGTTCAACGTCTTCACAGGAATTTAAGGCAGAGTGGATTCTGGTGGCTGGAGGACACTTTTTTGTTATCACAAAATCTTCTTCACTGTAAAGGATTTTCCCATTCTTGAAGTGGTAAACAAAAGGAATGAACAATTGAAAATCAACAAGAGGAGAGCTCTAATTTATTTAAGAAATGATGGAAGTCAGAATACTTGAGGCAGATGGTCTGAAGGGATGGTGCTTTAATCACCTTTTATATTCCTGTGCCAGAGTACCGGGATAGCTGAAGATAACACCTGATTCTGGACAGATGAGATTGATAGCAATTTACTCGTTTTGTATACTCAGCCCAGGGAGAAGGGCATAACATGCCATGCAGGCCCACATGGGGGTTGTACTCAGGAACAGAGTAATAGACCATACGTCGAGGGAGGCAGACTTAGTACTGTAGTATCAAGAGGTTGGGCTACCTCTTGGTTCCTGTGGGAGGATGTAATTATCTTACTTGCAGGGAACTGAAACCTGCTACTCAAGGATAAGCAGGAATTGCACCTTGTCCTTTTGAGAATGAGAGTTGTCTGTGTGGGGACCTTATCTGTACAGCTGGGGGAGGAACTTGTGGTCAGGACTTGCAAAGTCCTCTGGATTTCAATAGATGTCAAGGCAGCACACAAATGAACCTTAGTTTTAAGCCTTTTATCATAGATGGCCTGAAAGGAGGCATGAGAGGGAAGAGAAGGGTTCTTGGCCAGTCATAGTAGAGAGAAATTTTGGGGAAATTGCATACTCGCCTAGGAGGTTTTACACAAATGATTACAGGTATACAGAGTAAAACCTCCTCCTCCATCTATCCTCTAAATATCCAGTAACATCTACTTCAATAATGCAGGATTTGGTGCACATAGGTCCTTAAGGTAAAAGTAAAGAAGTGCTGAATGTAGCTCTAAATTTGTCATAGGGTTAGCACAGAGATTGCCTCTGGGGACGGTAGTCATGAGTCATGTTGATCAGTATTTTATGAGCTTGGTTCTCTGAGTCTATTATCTGCTTTCCAATTTTGTCAGCACCCTGAAGCACAGATCCTGGCCTGCAGTCATTTACCAAACAAATGCCAACTAGTGGGCCTTCTTAGTTGATATCTTCTAACAGGCTGTGTCCTTTTTGTGTCTCACAAATAATCAATCTAAGTTAAGTTTGCTAATACTGTAGTATAGCTGCCTTCCTTCTCTGGTACCTTTTCCAGGTTTATGGTTATTTATTTTTGTATAACATCTACAGATTACACATCAGGAAATACATCTTTTGAAAAAGAAATTATCTGATTTTTTCATTAAATATTTTCACAGAATTTACTTTGAGCAAAGTCTTATCCTTGAACAGATTTTTATCTTTTGAATATTTGTCTTCAACCCTGTATTAAAATAACATGATTAACATGTCCAGAAAAATGCATCTGTGATTGCATTGAAGTAAACCAAAAAGAAAATCAAAGATAGAATACAATTTTTGTTTTTATTCTTTTTAAAAATATTCAGAGATAGATGAGAGAGAGGGAGGAGGGAAGAGGGAAAGAGAGAGACAGAGAGAGAGAGAAAGAGAGAGAGAGAGAATAGAACTAAGGTGAGACTAAGTGATGCAATTTACATAATCATTTACAAAATTCTTTTGAGAAGTTTGCAGGTATTTCTAGCTATAGGTAATGCCTACAAAACATATGAACTGTGTACAGAGGATTAGGAAGAGATGGAAAAAAGAGTAGAGTAAACATTCTAAAGGGCAGATATTATAGGAAGTTCAGAGCAAGGCCTCAGAAAAAAATGTGTGTTTCTTGGCTGTCACTTTTACATTCCCTTTCCTTTTCTGACAAATGTAAAAGAGGCTTTTTCAAGTTTATTTGACTAATCAACTTCTTTTTTAATCTCTCACAAACTCAATATGTGGCAAACTCTGTTATATAGCAAACTCATAGTTTAATTCAAAATCCTATTCATTGATCAACTTTGACCTTTCCTCCAATTCTTGTTTGAGGATGTGGTGGATGGACATTTGTTGTTTTGAGGTCTTAACCTCACCTCCATTTTTTTAGGGCAACAGGACTGCCTTTGCCTTGAATGAACAATCCTTCACTATTTTCATCCCATATGCTGCACCCTCCCCTGCATTCCAGGAATGGAACATGTAACCTAGAAACATTCAGCATAGCCAATCCCACTAGCCATAGTTACTAGTTAAGGAATGAGCTGATGACCCAAATGACACCTTCACAGCCAATGAGATCTAGTTCATGAACTTTGGTTTGAGCTAGTTGGGAAGTGAAATGTTTCTGCTAGATTGAGTCTTCTTGTTTGGCTGTAAACCTGCAACGTCTGTGGGCTGCCACAGGGACTCTAATGATAGAACCAACTCAGAGGAAAGAGAGCAGGAAAGGGGGCCTTGGGATATAGCCTGAGACCTTTGAATAATATGAGTCAGTAAATAATTTTACATGATTTCTCTTGAGTATCTTATAGTTTTAAGTTTGGTATGGGAATTTCTAATCATGTTAGGAGTCATTTACTTTTGTATAAATCGTCATGAATCTCTGCTTTACTTGCATTACTCTACTTTGTAAAGTATACCATACAGGTAAACAAACACCTTTTTTGTTTTCTTTTTCTTTTTTTAACCAATAGTACATTCTAACATTAAGTGACTGGGAGGAATTAATTAAAGTAGACAGTCTGAGATTCTCTCATTCCCTTTAATGAGTTGTAGAAACTTTACTGGGGGAAAGAAAAGAGGTAGGTGACCCTTTCATGTCTGTCTCTTTGCTAACCATTGAGTAACAAACTAATGTTATTTGCTAGTAAGAAATATCTCAACTATTAACTGCCTTTAGTAAGATGTCCCTAGCTAGGGATTGACCTGAAAAACAGAACCCAAGATTCACTCCTCAGGCATGGCTTCCTGGGTAACTTCATGAAAGCTATGCCACTCATCCAGGTTATTTAGTATTTTAAATGTTCTGTCTGATGAGGTACCCCATGACCTCACTTGGCAAGCTCAATAATCTGAACCAGAAATTGAGGCGCTGTTACTGGTGTCCCAGATAGTTGCTTTACCTGAACATTTTCCTTGCCTGCATCCTTGACGTTATTTAATAAAGCTGCATGGAAAATCTGTAATTCACGTGAGTCTGATTTGACAATTAACTTCTGCAGAATAGCTCAGTGATCTAAGTGGATAAAGAGAGGTTTGACTGTATCACGAAAGATACCAGGGAGTTTGTGAGAATCTCTCTTGGAGTTTTGTATCAGTGTCCAAATATATTAAATGTGTTTCTTAAAGAGTCAGGCAGGTGATTGCATATGGCTTCTGTATCTGTCTTTTGAATATGCAGTGTAATAGAAAAGTTTGTTAAAATGGGATTCTTTTGGCCTCACCAGCATAATCATCATGACAAGAATTATCATATTCCAACATGATACTCTGGATCATCAAATAAATATTTCAAAAAAAAGGGAAGAAAATGGATTTTGATCCTCTTGCACTGATTTTTGGAGTATAACAGTTGGAGTTGAAAAGGCCAAGAATGTTGGAAATTAAGTCTTTTTTTGGAGAATATGAATCTTTGGGGTGATACAAATTCCCATGGGAAAGGAAGAATGTCTGCTTCATCTCAAGCCTAGTGGTAATACCTTCACAAAGACAAGTAAGAGTTTAGAAATCAACTGAACAGTAACATTCTTCCTAATTAAACAAACTGCTCCCCAATCCATTCTCTTCCCACTCTTTCCATCAACAATAGACAACATCAGAAGCCACAGACAAACTAGGGTGGGGCGGTAGGGGAGAAACTAGTAAAAACAAAAACAAAAAAAATCACCAGGCCAAGTGTGGTGGCTCACACCTGCAATCCTAGCACTTTGGGAGGCTGAGGCAGGAGGGTTGCTTGAATACAGAAGTTTGAGACCAGCTTAGGCAACATACCATTCTTTGTCTCTACAAAAAAATAAAAATAAAAACTTAGTTAGGCATGGTGGCACATGCCTATAGTCCCAGCTACTCAGGTTGTTGAGGGTGCAGTGAGCCATGATCACGTCACTGCACTGTAGCTTGGGCAAGTGAGTGAGACCCCGGCAAAAAAAAAAAAAAAAAAAAAAAAAAAAGAAAGAAAGAAAGAAAAGAAAGGGAAGGGCGGGGGGAGGGGAGGGAGGGAGGGGGGGAGAGAGAAAGAGAGAGAGAGAGAAAGCCCACCAAACAGGCAGCTATTTACAATTCTGGAAAAGGAAGTGTTTTTTTGTTTTTGGTTTTTTTCACTTAAATATCTTTAATGACTGTTTAGCATTATCTCAATTCCAAGTCATCTTTCAAGGGGAGTTTTTTGTGTCAGTTTGGGAATTCCAAGGATAGATTTGACAGCTAACTTAAATACATGGGTCACACATTTCAAGATTCCTTGGTTCAGAAAGCACCAGGTACTAATGGGAATGACAGTTAATCAGAATTTAAAAGCATTTTATTTTTGAATCAAGATTTGCAAAAATTGAGACTTAGTTTTCTTCTTTGGGGACTCCATTCAACATTAACTTCTGTCCTTCCTCAGATATTGTTTCTAATTACTAAAATTAGCAATATATTTGCCACTAATAAAAACATTTGCAGAAATATTTTAAAGTGTTCATTTTATGTTTAGACTAGAGATAGTAAATACTCCCTTACCTCATAAAGAGTGACTGAAATAATGACAATATTGATAACAATCATTTTTTGCTTGAAAGTCGTTTATCACCTGAATTCATTAGATACTATCTACATTAAATTAAATCCTCGATTTTTTTTAATTGCATGAACCCTAATATATTAATTAGTGAAAAGAATTAGCTCTGTAGCAGTGACTGCAAGTGACTGGATAACTTTTTAATTTTATGAGGGTGAGTGGAAAATTATGAAGATTGCTTATGTTTTCATCCATGGGTCAAGGAAGAGCCAGCATTTAGAGTGAATATGAATAATTAGTGGGGGTGGGTAGTAGGTAAGGTAGGATTGGGCATAAGAATAAGATAGTTTTCTGACCTTAGTTATGTTTTTTCTTCACAAAGAAAAGTAAGAGTCTTACTTAATATCACCAATCAACAGATACTTTTTATATTTCTCATTCTATACATTTTGGCACTATTGTTGCAATAAAAGACAAAAATGAAATGTAAATGTACAAGTTGGGGTAAGGCAGGTATGTGTATTTGTATAACTGTTTCTGTTGGAAGGATTTAAGATCATATCCCCTTCGTAGGGAGATTTATGTCCAAAGACTGATAGACACAGCCATAAACACCTGGGTCTCTTGCCCCAGGCAGAATTCTGGAAGGTCATCTTAGCCTTAAAACTCCACATAAGGTTGGCTGAGGCCTGTGTTGAGACTGTATCATAGCCACCATTTTCCTCTACTTACTCTTCCATCTACCTTTCTTTTCCTTTCATTGGTGATGATTGAGGGCATTTGCTCATAAATCTTCTCCAGGCAAACCAATCTCAGAGATGGTCTCTTAGAGAATCCAGGCTGTCACAAGAACCATGATGTCTGCATCATGTTCTAGAAGTTAACAAATAAGCATAGAATCATGTAATACTATTTGACTTTTAGGTCTGTTGGATAAAAATTTGGGATGACTAATTATTAAGAATTACATTTATTTTCTTAAATGTGTTCAAATATAATTATTTTAAGTTACTGGAAGAAACACATTTTTATTATATTGGTATAAGTTATTTTATGTGGATGTTTTCAGAGGAAATTTAATACTGTATCATGTGAAATAAAATAATTTTTACCTTTATTGCCTTAAAAGAAACATAATAAAATATAAATCTAATGAAAAATTTTAACAGTTTACAGTTTATTAATTCACCATCTACCGATTTACACTAATTCAAGTCCCTTGAATTCAGCTTTTCATTTTGGAAGAAACATTTTTTGGTGATGACAATACTTGGATAGATTATCTTTTAAGGATACAAAACTGATATATATCCTCACTTTCAAGATAAAATAAGACATTTCTTGTCCATGGATTTATTTATTTTTGACTGAATGTATTTCTGTTAATTTAAACCATTTGATTTCAGTTTTTATGAAGATAAAAAATTTCAAACTGACAGTATTTTAAATAAATGTTTACAATTGCAAAGATATTTTATAAGGGCCTTTGAATTGAGAATTAAGTAATTTATTATTTATTTATTTATTTTTATTTTCTAGACTTGTGGAAAGGAGGTGGGTAGAGAGTGGGAAAAAAGAAAAAGAGTAAAGCTCTGGACTAATCTTGAAGAATAAGGACATTTTAAAATTTTTCCTTCTGTGTCCAGATCTCACAATTAAAATATATATATATATATATATATATATATATATATATATATATGTTTTGACATTGACTTAAAGAAAAATAATTTAAATAAATGAGTCACGATGTTTATGAAAAGCAACGTTTTATTTCTAAACCAATTACTTTAATTACATGATAATTTGTAACGAGTAAGAATGACATAAATATTAGAGTAAAATCTAGATACACTGAATTCACACACTCCCATGACCCCCTGCCCCCTGCCAAAACAACAGAGTAGGTAAGAGTTTCCCTAACAAAGGCAGAGGGAATAGTTTTCAGAATAGTTTTCATGGTGAGTTTTATTGATCTCTGGAACAGTAGCTCCCTCAAACAGAGAACCATAACAGAATTAAGGAAAGACATTTCTATTCCAGAGACCAGACATGTGGCGGGCAGCCATTGTAAGTATAAAACGTGAACCTGACCAAGTACTTTATTTCTTATTGGATTCTTGACGATTTCTGACTTTCATCATTTAGTGAGTCATGAGCTCATCTGCAGTAATTGATTCTGAGAGAAGTTTCCCCAGGAATCCCTGCAGCTTTTCTTTTTAACATATTAAGAGGGAACATTCTTTTATTCCCAGATGCTGCTAAGGCAGAGACAGAGAACCCCAGACTGGAGGGCTTTGATTTCTTCTTGTACATCTAAGGACACAAATTGGTTCCAGGTCAGGGTAATAGGAAGAAAAGTCTGAATTGGGTGTCTCTGATCATTCTAGAATTGCACTGGAATACACACTTGTATTCCTGAGGCAGGAATGAGAACCAGAATGGCATATGTAAAGGACACAGGACTTGAACTCAGCAGTCTTGGGTCTGGTCCTTGCCTAACTGGTACTTACTTTCCTCAGGCACAGTTTCTCTTTTGGCAAATGAGAGCTAGAATATAAATCTGTGTTGCCAGGTCAGTGGACATTTCAAGGGTAGTTTAATTTTTATGTGAAATCATCCAATTTAAAATGCTCTATTAAATTTTATTTTTTTAATTGTATAGGGTTTCAAAATGATATTGGACAAGACTTTTTTTTTATTTTTATTTTTTTAAGATAGACCAAGTAGCCGGGCTCGGTGGCTCAGCCTGTAATCCCGCACCTTTGGGAGGCTGAGGTGAGTGGATTGCCTGAGCCCGCGGGTTCGAGACCTGCCTGGGCAACGAAACCTCATCTCTACAATAAATTAAAAAAAAAAATCAGCCGGGCGTGGTAGCGCATGCCTGTAATTCCGGCTACTCGGAAGGCTAAGGCGGAAGGATCGCCGGAGCCCAGCGGGTCGAGGCTGCGGTGGCTGGGAGCGGCCACTGCACTCCAGTCTGGGTGACCGAGTGAGACTCCAACTCAAAAAAAAAAAAACAAAGAAAGGATAGACCAAGTACTACTCCACTTTTTATCTTTGCGAGTCTTCTCTGTTCAACTTCTCCAAAAAAAAGTTATCCATTTTCAATCCGTCTTTTCCTCTATTTTTCAGTTCTCACACCATATACTTCAATCTATCTTCTGATCCACCACCTCATAAAAGTGATCTCTATAACAACCCACATGACTCTATGTCACTAATGACAATGGATATCTTTCTGTTCATATCTTACTGACATCTAAGTAGCATTGCAAAATCTCAGGTAACCTGTCCTTCTGGAAATTATTTTCTTTGCCTTCATTGGCACAGAATCCTGCTTTCCGTGACCTCTCTGGATAGTCCATTTCAATAGTCTTTCAGAAAGGTTTCCTTCTCTTTTCTCTATTCTTTAAAAATTATATATTTCAAGTATAACCCTAGCCCTTTTCTTTGTTTCACTCTTCAGTCTCTTTTTATAGGTCAATTTTGCTCATGCTAATGGCTTCAGGTATCCCTTATACAACAAATAAATCCCAACTGTGTACCTCTAGCCCAAATCTGTTGGAATTAACTGCCTTCTAAACACCTTAATTTTAGGCAATTCAAACTCAACATGCCTAAAATTTACTTCATATTCTTTTCCTTAAAACTTAGCCCTCCTTCAGAATTTCATATCTATTGTTATTCATATCTATCCAGTTGTGCAAATTAGAATCCCAGAAGTGAACAGTCATTGTTGTTTCTCTCCTTGTACCTGGAATTTCTAATCTATATGCCTATAGATTTCTTCAGTCTTCTACTTTTTTCGATTTGCATTGCTTTCACCCTGGTCTAGGCAATGACCTTCACTCTTAAATCACGCCCACTCTTTTCTTTTCAGTACATTCAACAGACATTATTTTGTTAAACAAAGTTCTGATTATGTTTCTTTCTTGCTGAAAACCTTTCATGGATTGCTAACTTCCTTGGGGAAAAAAATATATTTTCAATTTTTTTAGTTCTAATGTCTGTATGATTTGACCTCTCTTCTCACTAGCTGTGTCATGAATTGGTTTTTACTGAGCATGCTATCCTCTGATTTTTTTCAGCTCCTAGAATTTACCAGGGTTCTTTCTACCTCAGGTCTTTGACCCCAACTTCATAATCTTTTCTTGAAACTCTTTCACATCCTCACTCATTTTTACTCATCTTATAGATATTAGTTCAAACATTATCTTTACTATAAGGACATTTCTGACCCTGCAGACTTCGTAAGATTCACCCTGATCTGTACTTTTGTAGCATAGAATATTTCTCTTTTATGGCATTTACTGCAGTGTACAATCTTATCTGTGTTAGAGAATAGTTACTGTGGTTTTTCCACCAGTCTATAAGCTACACAAGTAATGGTACCATATTTTTTGTTTAGCATTATATTTCATGTGTCTAGCATAGTTCTATATATTTAGAAAACGTTCAGTAATAAGTAATTGAGTTAAAGGATGATTTTGAATAAGTTTTTCTTTCAGATTTTAATATATTACATATATTTAGAAATTACAAGAGCATGTTTTGTGATGCATAATAATAACAACATTCTCTTTCTGACCACCTGAATCTAAACTTTCACCTATTACTTCACTTTTCCAAGGAAATTTCTGTATTGCTGACTCCCAACAATGGGTGGAGATACATATCAGTATGCTTTTCTCTCTTGATTTCTGAACTATTGTTAACACTCCTTGCAACCTTCTTTTTTTGAGTCTCTTTCTTTACTTAAGGACTTTGATGTCTATTCTCTCCTAACTTTTCTTAAAACTCTCTTCCCCCACTAGTCTTCTTTAATGGTGTTTGTTCGTCCACATTTTAAAATATGGGACTGCTAATAATTCACTGTCATTTGTCATCTTGTTTTTCTGTTACACAACATCCTGACAATTTCATCTATAGTCCTGTGTCTGCTTACCATTTACACACTATGGGTCTGTTGTGTGGTGGTAAATAACTTGGGCTCAGTGAACAAAGAATTTAATTCACGTTGTGGCGATGCCATTTCTTCGCTGTATGCTCGTGCATATGTCACTTCACTTCTTTGAAACTTGGTTATTTTATTTGCCTTCCAATTACCAACTGAGCATCTTAATCTGTTTCTCAAGGTAGAAACCAGTCTAATATTGTAACAACTTATCTAATATTATTTTTTATAATTGGAGGTGTACCAGAGACCCGACTCTGTCAGCCTGACTACTTGTCTAAGGCCAGGATTTGGAAACTAGTGACACAATCAGTAGCACCTGGTATTGGTGGGGTTAGGGACATCCAGCTTCAGATACTGCAAGGGCAGAAGTTCTAGCAGTAGCATCCATGATTTGACTTCAGGGAGGAATGTTTGGCTCCTTGGATATTAGCATGCAGTGGTGGCAATAGAGCTGTCTCAAGGGGAACAGTGTCTTTAGTGAATTGGGAATTTTGGGCCTTGGGGTTTGCTATGCAGATTCCAAGACTCCCTGGGATGGCAACAGGTCAACTATCAGCCTTTAATATATTCCTTTTATGCTAAAATAGCTAACGTGGCTTTGCCAGAGGAAGCTGTCATTTCTCCCCTGCGTCATGAAACTGTTTCTG
The DNA here is from genome assembly GCF_000164805.1 of Carlito syrichta. Lineage (NCBI taxonomy): Eukaryota > Metazoa > Chordata > Mammalia > Primates > Tarsiidae > Carlito > Carlito syrichta. Next base: position 1,407,812 of record NW_007250790.1, on the reverse strand, counting down.
CTTTGCTCGATGAATCTAGAATGCCCATGCCAGGAGGTTGTTTCCTTGGAAAGGTAAAGAGGATTCTCCTGATGACACCATACTATGGTGTCTTCAGATCTACAGCTTGAGTTAGTACCCTGGGATGGGTGTAGAAATATTTGTATAATGAAACCTAGGACAAGACTTACAAACATAAGGATTGCATGACTTTGCTAATGTATTTGTGTAAGAACTCAGAATTGATGTGTGGGAATAGATTTTGTGGTTATTAGATTGAAAACTGAAAAGCATAATCTCAGACTAAATTGAAGTTATAAAGGGACACAAATCAGTATCCAAGAGTTGTTTCAATTGCTTAGATTGTTCATTGATTGAAATCTGCACTTAGTGGTGGCCAAAGTTAAAATATTTTGGCATGCCCCAAATACCCGGTATAATCTAGACCAGGACTCAGCAAATTATGCTCTGGGAACCAAATCTGGTTAGTTGCCTGTTTTTTAATTTTGTTTTATTTTTATTTATTATGATTTATAAGCTAAAACTGGTTTTTATATTTTTAGATGGTAACCATTTAAGTGGTGCTACAATTATCCACATAATACCTTGGCTTGTGTCTCTTATCTTATACTATTGACTATCTTGCTATTAAAGAAAACGTTTCCTGATAACTGATCTAGGCTCTAAAGGAAGGAATCCTAAATTCATGAAGGTAGAAGTTGACTTTGTCATATACTACCTAATTACTTCCTGCTAAATTTGTCTCTCCAAAAGCTTACTTTCAGCTACTATTCATGTGGTTCTATCCAACAGGTGCAGGGAGGAGTATGTTCAGAACACTAGTACTGTGACAGTGTTTTTTCCAGTGATAAAAAGTGGTAAAATATAATAAGCCAGACATTAAAGAGATTTGCAAGAGTGAAAAAAAAAAAAAAAAAAAGATCGCCTAAAGGTAAAACCTCTGGATTTGGATCTCTGAGACATAAAAGCTTGGGTTACCTCAATGGGTAAAGAACGCTGACCAACTGAGCAGCTGTCTGAAGGTAAAAGAAGCATTGTTTTGATGGAGGAGGAGAGATGGTATAAATTCTAAATGTACCCATGTGATGACTTGTAGTAGTTACACATGTTTTCCTCTTTCATGTGTCATGTATACATTTGAGTATTCTAGTAAATCTCTCTCTTTGTTCTTTTTCTCTTTTATAGAGGGTATTTTCATGATGGGAAACTTTATATCTTGTCTCATAGTTTAAAGAAAATTCAGCAACAAGAGAGACTCATGACAGAACTAGAAGAGTAATGATCTTGGTTTTAATGATCTTGGAGTAGCAATCATTCAGAAAGCCTGGACTTGGAACCATTATTTGCTATACAGATGAAATGTTACTATGTCTCCCTCTTAGGACAGAGTACAAAAGTTCATTGGTGGAGCAATGCTTGAATTATATTAAAATATATTTGTTCTTGCTGTTTACACGTTTAAGTAAGAAAGCAGGGTGTAAATATGAAGGAATAGACTGTAATGGACATTTACAATTTCTCTTTTGCTGCCTTCCACCTTTAAACACTCTTTCAAGCATTTCTTACTTTATAAGCTCACTCTTTCATAAGATAAATAAAGCCCAAAATCCACTCCTCCAATACCCTGCTTCATTCCTGGAGGGTAGGCATATTACCTGACTGCAGATCATGCAGACCTGAAGGAGACTTTAATTTGGAAACCAGTGATGCAAATAAAGAGGAGACATATGGGATCAATCATGATGAGGGAGACAGCAGTTACACAGTGTCTCCATAGGTTGAAGTGGTTCTGCCAAGAGGATCCAGTGCTCAGTATCTAAAGTGAGTTAGGAAATTTTCTGTGGCTGGGCCCTGTGGTGGAGGCCGTGGTATATCCAGTAAAAGATTTCTGAGGGTAATTTGAACTTTGTTTCTGGCTGCATGCACTCTATTTCTCATCATCTGGCCCTACTGGGGAGTCTACGAACTGTTTTAATATCATTTTATGTAATGGGATCTTTCCTTGTTAAAGTAGCTAAAGTCTGTTATGCTTTTTTGTTTCTCATTCAAGAACCTTGACTGACACACTCTTCTATAACGTCACAATACTCAGCTTTGTAACCAACCAAACCCAAAACTTTGTGTCTTCAGAAAATGATAATTTCTTAGTTAACTGTTCTGTGAATGTGGCTGTAGTTACCCAGCTGATCAACGGGAAATTGGTTGGTCTCTAATGGCCTTACCTCAAGGGTGGTTGGTACCGACTGTCAGTAAGTGTGAGGTGGCGACTCAGACAGGTGCTTCCATCAGGTTGTCTTAAACTTATTCCTATAGAAAAAATGCAAGAACTTTGAAACCTCTATATGTGTCACATTTGATAATGCCTCGTTGGACTAGACAAGTCACAAGACTGAGATCAGATTTAATAAGTAAAGAAATAGAATTCACTGCTTGCTTCATTGCAAATGGGCATGCAAACAGGGAGGGAAATATTTGTAGCCTGTTTTGCCGTCCCCTTACCAACATAGAATTCGGATTGTTTGTTTCATTTAACTCTCTTTGAAGCTTCTACACCTTTGAACACGCTATTTTTTCTCTTCTAGGTTTCTACAGGTTGACTACCCCGAATCTGAAAATTCGAAATATTAAATGTTTCAAAATCTGAAACTTTTCTAGTGCTCATAGGGTGCCACAGTGGAAAATTCCCCAATGATCTCATGATGGGTGGTAGTGAAAATACAGGGAAAAAAATCTTGTTTAATTCACAAAAGTATTTTAAAATACTGTATAAAATTATCCTCAAGCTACATGTGGAAGATGTATATGAAACGGAAATAAATTTAGTATCTAGATTTGGGCCCCCTACCCAAAATACTTCATTATGGATATGCAAATATTCAAAAATATGAAATTCAAAATATTTCTGGTCGAGGCATTTCAGATAAGGAAGACTCAACTAACATTTCTCCTTAGTCTTTCTGGGTTAATCCCCATGGAATCTTATTGTGAGTTCAAGATTCAATTTCTTCTGGTAATTTTGAGTTGTTCTTTAATCTCAGTTCCTACAAAATGTTGTGAATCTATCATTTACAGTACTTGCTACAGTGTACTTTATCATTAGAGGCCCACTGGACAACTTCTCAGAGGATGGGGAGTTCCCAGGGTCCAGCACTGGGAAATCGCCACTAGATAAACTGCCACTGACTGGGGTTTTCATCCATATTGTGGTGGTGTACTTTCTTCTGGGGCTTGTTAGCAACAACCTTTGTCCTGGCAGAATCTCTTTGTAGCGGTTGAGGGATTTTCACGTTTCTGGGAAGTTTTTATCTGTAGTAGCTATTACAGCTATGTGAGGTCTAGACCTTTATTGTGTTATTCACAATGTTAATCCAGATTCTGAGCTGTAGCCAAACCCATGAGTTAGAGATTTTGACTCCAGCATATTTCTGTAGAATGTTCTGACCATCATAATCCCTCCTGCTCCTTCATTTTTATTTCAAGTTTTAAAACAGTTTATTAGTGAGAAGAAGAGAAGAAAACAGTAAGATTCAAGGCAGAAAGACCTGCCATTGGCAAGTTTCTCAAAAAAGAACCCCCCCTTCTTTGTAATAAACCAAAATACTATAAAAGGCAGTCCTGTTGGCATACGTACACTTCTCTGGATTATTTGCACAGTCATGGCGGAAATTTAATCTGGTTTTTGCCTAGATGGATTTCGATGTTTGGTGTTTTCCTCTTAGTTCTAGAAAAGTGGGAAACAAGTCATCCATTTCATCCAGTTTATTTCTACTAATAAGCAGAACAGTATTTTCATAAGCTATATATTTACTATTTAACCTCTCAATGAACTTGTTGAAGGTGGGGAAATACAATTCTTTCCAAAGAATTAGACTAAAAATAAGATTGCATATATTCTGGCAGCTTTCTTACCCCAAACAAAGATGAGAAAACTTTTAGAACTCAGAGGGCTGTTTAGGGACTTTCCCATTATCCCAGACTGGCCAAAATATTTTATTCTTTTCCTTTTCCCTTCCCCCAACTTTCCTCCAAATCTAAGCCAAATCAGATAGTCATGGGGAGGGAAGATCTCCTTTCCTTGCTCTCTTTGCAGTAGAATAATGGAAAATGCTCTGTTGGTCAGATTTGAGCTCCTGGCAGCTGCTGTGTTGGCAACAATTAGGGAAGATTTTGAACTAAATGTCTGGCTGCTGAAAGTTTTTGGATTTGGGGTCTGATGTTATCAACAAAAATTCATCTGGTCAGATGCAGAAACGTATTGCTTAATCTAGCAGGAATGCGAGCAGGTTGTCCTTCACAGTGCATTTCAGAGTGCTCTGTCTTTTTTTGTGGTGAAGTCTACAGCAGTTGCTCTGTGTAATTTGAGATGGGTATGTCTGGGGATACTCCACCGTTTCAGTTTAGTCTGTTTCAACTCTTAGGCAGATTCTGAAGAGATTTCTTGAATGAATGAAACAGTGGTTGAATTTTCGGATTTTTTCCTGCAAAGTTTGAATTGTTATACCAATCTTAAACTAGTTATTTTCCAAGTTAAAATTTCAGATTTTTGGTGCAGGTATCATTTTTTATACACATACACACATAAAATGACTTGAATATGAAGATCTATTTATTTTCTTCAGGGAAAGTATTTTTATTGCTTGAAAACATGTTATTTTTGATAATAAACTATTTTTTTTATTTAAATTAACCACTGTCTTTATGTCTGTTCTTTTATTTAATTGTTGACATATACACAATACAGATGTCATCAATTTGATGCATAGTCTTTAATTTTTTAAATATAAAGATTTTTAAAAATATAAAGCAGTAAGTGACCTGGACAAATTTCTCTTCTAAAACACAGAAACACAGCTTAATTTTAGAATCCTTGTTAAGGAGGAAATATGGGTAAACTTATCTGTAGGGTCAAGGGAACATGAGTAATTTTTCCTATATCTTGTCTAGATGCTATCTTTGCTAGTTCAGGTTGTTACAACCGAACATACTATAAACCAGATGGCTTAAACAATAAATATTTATTTCTCACAGTTTTGGAGGCTGGGAAACTCAAGATCAAGGTGCCAGCATATTTGGTGCCAAGTGAGGGCTTGCTTTTTGCTTCATAGATAGCCATTTTGCTGTGTCCTCAGATAGCAGAAAAGCAAGACTGCTCTTTTGGTTTCTTTTATAAGGTTACTAATTCTGTTCATGAAGACTCCACCCTTATGATCTAATCACTTCCCAAAGGCTTCACCTCCTAGTACCAAAACATAGGGGGTTAGAATTTCAAGTAAAAAATTTTCGTGGGCGTACAAATATTCAGTCCATAAGAGATGACTTTGTACATAAGATGTGATTGGTAGGACAGTCAGACAACTGAGTAGTGTGTTAAAACAAAAGTCTACCAAAGAAAAGGCATGTATGTATTTCTTTAATTTTCTGAACACAGACTGTGTATATACTTTGTTACTTATTTTACTTAATTTATCATTAATGTCATAATATCACTGAGATAATCAGTTCTTTATAATTTCTATGAGCATGTTTTTTTGTTGGACAGGATTAGCCTTCTTGAATTTGGATATGGTCCCCTTTAGAGGTTAGGGCATAGACTAGCTAATATCTTGAAGATTTTTGAGCCATTTAATTGTGGCTTGAGAATTGAATTAGCCCAATTTAAAAAATTCTGCAAGAAAACTTTTTTCTCTTTATATTTAACTCTATATTATTTTTTAAACAATCTAGTATTTGATAGTGTTATTTGGGTGATTTTTTAAACATCCTGATGTTAATTTCTTAAACTACCTGATCACAGTCTTCTGGCAATTTTTTTCTTGAAGTCAACAAGTAACTTTTATATAACCAAAGGTATCTTTAGCTTGGTTCTTGCTGATACCGATAGCCAAATGGAGCATAGTGGAGTGACCTAAGGATTCATTTCAGCCGAAACAATAATTTCTGTTTCCTATACAACCAAAGAGTTAAAGCTTAGAAAAATTAGACCAATACTATTCCTTGGACTCTCTAGTGCTGCTATAGTAATATGTAAGAAGACTACAAAAATAAGCTAGTGGTTGTTCAAAATTTTAGAACTATCAAATATCTGGGAGGTTTCCAGAAACTGAAAGTCTGAAATGGGAGGTTTTCTTATATAGTACACTCTTTAAGAAGAAATTGTGTGAGTGGAAAAGTGGCTTCAGAAATGCTTGATTGAGGCTCTAAATTCGAACTCCATTCTACAATTTGATGTGCCCAAATTTTAACCTACGTTTTCCCTATTTTAAAGCAAAATGTTCCTCTAAAATTCATTACTGCTGTCAGTAGATTGCAAATTTCTACAGGTTAAAGTCTTAGTGCTGACTTTGATTTTTAAAAATCTTCTTTGCCTTATATTCAATATAATGATTACTCTTTTTTGAAGCCTTTTTTAAATTAATGCTGATTCTTGATAATGCTTGTTTCAAAGTAATCTTAGATCCTTACTTCTCTTCCTGTTGCCACCCAGCTCTTATTGAGTCATGCATCAGCATCTTTTTATTTATTAATTTTGCTGTCTTTATTCTAAGCTTCTTTATGATCATTATTTTTGGATATGTTCTCAGGTTTAATCTTCATAAGATACTTTTTTATTAGATTGCTCTGCTGGAATGTAGGAGTAATGTTTGACTATTTCCCCACCCTTTACCTTCCTTGATAAATCCAGTTATTTGTTAAGTTCCATCAGTTGTAATTTATTCATGAACACTTTCTACCAAATCATCAGGTTTGATATTTTAGTTAACATTTATTGTATGTCATTATGTGATGTATAAAGTAGTTATGCAAAGGAGATAGAGGTTAGAACTTATCTCTTTGGGTGTTCCTTTCACTGTTGTCTTATAAAGACTAGGAACTCTACTAAAATAAATTCTTAATTTCTATCCTAGCTTTTTCACCTCAGTACTTTTGCTTTTTTTGTTGCTTTTGGTGGTGTTCACCTGGAATGAGCTTGCTTGTATTATCCCAGCTCTATTTTATTTTTTAATGTCTATAAAATTTCCATCATAGAGAGTCTCCCAATCATCTTTAAAGTTCTCCTTTTTTCTGAAGTCCCACTAACTTTATGTTTATAATAATCACATCTTATCTTTTATTGTAAATATTTGTGATTTTTACCTTCCCTATATTCTCCTAGTCCTTAAGTTTTCAATATATTTTAATCTGTTCTTTCAAAGTGGTTAGCATAACACTTTAAATATCATATATATAAAATATACTTGAATTTCTGAATTAAAATTTCACAATGCCTTTCCACTGCCAATAGTTATTATCTGTAATCTTATCTGAAGTTACTTCTTCAACTTTTTATTCTTTCTCAAGAGAGATAATTTGCTACAATTAGTGAACTATCTGTTGTTCCCTGGGTTCTCCACTCTTGCTTCTGCTTGAAGATTTGCTTATAACATATGTAAAGTGCTAGCATCCTATGTTCTCTCTGGAGGGATTTAATAAGTGGTGGTTAAGAGTAGGATTTTTGTCATTAAGGTATGTAAATTCAGTCTCAGACTTGCTACTTGGGAACTGAGCAACAATCATATAACTTCCCCAAACCTTAATATTTTCTTTGTTAAGAAAGAAAATTAAGAGTATCCACATTTTAAAGGAAAACAATTTAGCACAGTAGTTGGCATAGAAAAATAAATAAATGTGAATTATCCTCCCGATTCTTTTCTTCCTCTTTATCTTTTCATTTTAATGAGAAAAAAGATTTTCAAAAATAGTGTTTAGTACTATGTCTCAAGCACTATTTTTTTACTATGCCTATACACATGAATAAGTCATAGCACCAGGCTTCATTCCCACCCTCCACTTTTTAAAATTTTATTTTTTTAATTGACACATAATAATTGCATATATTTACAGGGTACAATGGTGTGATGTATCTTCCTTTCTTCCTTCCTTCCTTCCTTCCTTCCTTCATTCCTTCCTTCCTTCCTTCCTTCCTTCCTTCCTCCCTTCCTTTCTTTCTTTCTTTTTTGAGTTGGAGTCTCACTCCATCGCTCAGGCTGGAGTGCAATGGCATGCTCCCGGCCACTGCAGTTTTGACCTGCTGGGTTCAGGCGACACTTCCACCTCGGCCTTCAAAGTAGCTGGAACTATAGGAGCATACTACCATGCCCAGTTAATTTTTTGATTTAATGTAGAGACGAGATCTCACCATGTTGCCCACGCTGGTCTTGAACTGGCAGACTCAGGCAATCCTCTTGCCTCGGCTTCCCAAAATTCTGGGATTACAGGCTTGAGCCACCGTGCCCTGCCATGATGTTTCAATACATGATAACATTGTGTAATGATCAAATCAGGGTAATTATCATATCTATCTCCTCAAATATTTACAATTCCTTTGTGGCAAGAGCATTCCAAATCCTCTTTCTGTTTTTTTGAAATATACAATATTGTTAGCTATGGTCACCCTATTATGCAATCAAACAGAAGAATTTCCTTTTTAACTGTAACTTTGTATCTCTCTAACAACCTTTCCTCATACCTGCACTCAAACAGCCTCTGGTAACATTCTTCTACTCTCTACTTCTATGAGATCAACCATAAATTGAGTGAGATCATGTGGTATCTATCTTCTTGTGCTTGGCTAATTTAATCTTACATAATGTCCTCTGGATTCATCAATGTCATTGCAAGTGGCAGGGTTTCATTCTTTTTATGGCTAAATAGTATTCCATTGAGTATTTATATGCCACATCACATGTTCTTTGTGCATTTATTCATTGATGGACACAGATTGATTCCATACTACGGTTATTATAAATAGTGTTGCAACAAACATGGGAGTGTAAATATCTCCTTGACCTGCAAATTTCCCTTCCTTTGCTTATACATCTACTAGTGGGGCTGCTGGATCACATGGTAGTTCTGTTTTTAAGAACTTACAGCCTTTGTGAATGACAGGCACCCAAACCACTTGTAAGGATGGGCTTGAATGTACAAATGTTTATAGTGGGGAATGTGTGTGTAAAACATAGGACATTGAGTTCCTATTTTCTTTGTTATTGGAGACAAACATTTGTGTATGAGTTGAAAACAATAGAACTTATTTTGGTTAGAAGCACTGAGGAATGTATAGGTGAGTTAAAATAGCCTCTTGCAGAGAGAAATGTGATATAACTAGTAACTAGAAAGATTCACAGGCCAATGTTGAGGCCACAGAAGAGTTGGGAATTTTTATACCAATTCATATATGGAATATTGTTGAAAGGAATATAAAGGGAGTGAATGAAGTGGCCTAAACTACGAGAGATGAGTAAGGAAAGATTACCAGAAGGGTGTTGTATATTTCATGAACAATTCTAGTGGTTTACTACAGATCTATTGGAAACATTGATATGTCAGACAAGAAAGAATAGATTTAGTTCAACAAACATAACTTGAGTCACTGCTGTGTTCTAGACGTTGTGCATAACCACAGTATGACACATGCTGTGATTATGTGTGGCTGTGATGATGTGGTTCATCAGAGAAGGAAAGTCTTAGTGCAGTCTAAGGGCTCAAGGAAGGCATCCTGGAAGAAAGGAGGTTGAGCTGACTGTCAAACATTACTGTAGTTAGACAGAAAAGTTTAGTACTTTAGTGCCAGAGCACTCCTGGTAATGATGATGTGCTAGACACTGCTTTCACAGCAGGTCTTTACAATGAAGTGGAGATTGCTGTTGGTAAGGAGGACTGTGTGGCTCAATGGGTGATAGGTTGACCCCATGGTGCTAAAGTTCTTTGGTTGTGGTGAAATTTATTTTGTAAGTCAGGTAACTGAGTCCACTATAGTAAAGCAACTTAGAATTTGAGAAGGAAGAATAATGAATAATACAATATGGCCAAATGGCATAAGCCTCAAAGGAGAGGTTGTTTGTGTTTGAGGGACTGTGGTAAATATTCATTGGTGTTACAGGATAGAATACAGTGTCCCAGTTTAACCTTAGGGAACTACCTCTAACCCTAAACTCAGGCTTTATGCTTCCAGTGGAGTTTGCTCCAGGTTAGATTATGACAGTGGATGTGTGACTCAGGTCCAACTAATCTTTCACTGATGCGACCCCTCCTCAAAATTGTTGCTTTCACCAAACTTTTTGGGACTTCATTATATTGAACTTTTTACTGCTTAGGCAAGTCTTATTCTTTACCTCCTTAATTCCTAAAAAGAGTGCTTGCAACAAAGGAAGCAATCACTAAGTGTGGAAGACAAAAATGAAGGCAACCGAGAAGACAAGAAAATGGAATTAACTAGAAATTAGGTTGGAGGAGTGCCAGAGTGAAAAGGGTTGTTTAAGTTCTAGGAGTGATGTACAGAACTTCAAGTAGCAAACAGGCACAGATAGGCACTTCTGGCAAGTTATCATTTTTGGATCAATTTCAAGACTTGCTTCATAGAGTATTCAATTTCTGAGGTGACATGTGATAATTTTATAATTATAAAGAATTTTGTCAGATATACTTGACTCTGAAATCTATTAATAGAGAATTGTAAAATGATCTTTCATAGAGATATGTGGGTTTTACTAGATAACTATCAGGGTTAATTGGATATTCTTATCCAAGACAGCAAGAAATAAACTAGATGTTCTCTTGAGACCATTAGCAATTATAGGATTTTATTATGAATAAATTTTGAAAAAAAGATTTATAATTCATATTACTGTCTCTATGCTATCCAAAGAGTATTTGCCATCCTCCTTCTATCTTTCTGATGTAAACCATTAAATAACTGGATGACCTTCCTTTTTAAAAGGGTAGCAGGTTGTTCTCTAAAATATGCTATTTCTCATAATTCCTTTTGAAAGTACAAACTAATTTACCTCACTCCTTTGGCCACTGAAGTACTCCTGATAACATTTTAATGACCAATGCATGCACTTTATTTTTCAAAGGATGCCTTTGATTCATTTTTCTTTCCCATTTGAACTTTGTAGACATCTAGTTTATGAAATCATCTCTCACTAATGAAAGGGGGTTTTTTAGTTTATTTTAACCTCAGTTCAGTAGTTCTGAACCACTCTAAGCAGATCTTAGTATTTAACTTTCTCTCCAACTCAGATGAACTCCAAATGTCTTAAAGAACAATGTAGAGTTTACTAAACATTTCATGGGGAGGAAAAGAGGTTTACGTTTCACACTGCCTAGTAGACCTCCTTCCCTCAAGTCACCTTTAAGCATTCCTAACTCTCTCCCATAGTTCATTTCCCACTGAGAGGTACTTCACCCCAGAGTCCTCCTAATGAGTTTCTTCTATCATTTCAGTCATAACACAACATGCCAGTATTCAAATCTCCTCAACTTTAAGTAAAAGGCAGTCAAACAAAGCCTTCTAAGCCTTCTTAATTTTCAAATATGCTATTGAAGACCTTTATCCATTCCAAAATTTATCTCAGTAGATAATTATTTTGTATGCTATTTTGTATTATTCGTTATCCATTACTACACAACAGATTATACCAAAACCTAGTGGCTTAAAACATGTATTAGCTCACAGCATCTGTGGGTCAGGAATCTGACTGCAGATTAACCAGGCACTTGTACTCAGGGTAAATGCTGAAACAGATGTTGATATGACCACCCTCAACTCAGGGCTCCACTGGGAAGGGTCCCACTTCCATACTTGCTCATGTGCTTACTGACAGGATTCAATCCTCCATGAGCTGGACTGATGGTCTCTTTTCTTCATTGGGTGTTGGCCAGAGGTGTCTCTTAGTTCTTTGCTAGTAAGCCACTCTGTGTGGCAGTTTACGGAAAGGCAATTTGTTTCATTAGAACAAGCAAACAAGAAGAGGCAGAGAGTATACAAGTAAGACAGAAGTCAGACTTTTATAATCTAATCCAAAGTGGTACTTCATTACTTTCACTGTATTCTATTTCATATAAGCCAGTAATTAGGTCCAGCCCACACACACAAATGGAAGGAATGACAAATGAGTATGTCTACTAACAGGCAGAGGTCAGTGGGGCCATTTTGGAACATTCCAGCCCCAGAAATCATCCTCTAGATATATTGGTAACTTGTAGCTGTTAATAATTAGTTTATAACATTCATGTACTTAGTAATGTGTGTTTAATTGCCATCATTCTTTAGTCATTATGTCTCATTCTGAAGCATCCAAGAGAGAAATAATAATAATAATAATAATAATAATAATACTGTTAGCTCACTTTGTACAGCTTTTATCAAAATTTTGTCAGTTGCATTAAAGAAAGATGATGCAGGCCAGCTCGGTGGCTCAGCCTGTAATCCCACGCTTTGGGAGGCTGAGGTGAGTGGATTGCCTGAGCCCACGGGTTCGAGACCCGCCTGGGCAACTTGGCAAGACCTCATCTCTACAATAAAACAAACAAACAAAAAATTAACTGTGCATGGTAGCGCATGCCTGTAGTTCCAGCTACTTGGAAGGCTGGGGCGGAAGGATCACCGGAGCCCAGCAAGTTGAGGCTGCAGTGACCGGAAGTGTGCCACTGCACTCCAGTCAGGGCGACAGAGTGAGACTCCAACTCAAAAAAAAAAAAAAAAAGAAAGATGATGCTTTCCTCTCCTGTCACTATAAATACTAGCATTGAAAAATACATCTTGGAATAACAGATGCTTACATACTAAATCAAAGTAAAGTCCTTCTAAATGGGAATTAATATCCTGGGGGATGGTGTATTGGTTAATTTCCTTAGTTCCAAACAATAGAATTCATTCTAATAATCTAAGCAGACAAAAATGTTTCATTAGAGGTTATTGTAAGGATGACCAGAGAGACTTCAACGATATACACATAGTTCAACACTTAATCAAAATATAGAAGTTTCCTTAATGAAAATACTACTGCTACATCTATGGACATTTTGTTTGGACGCCAGAAACTCTGAACTTGCAGACCTTGAAGAGTTGAATATCTCAAAAAACACTTGTTGGTAGTTGGGCATGGTGGCACGTGCCTGTAGTTGCTGCTACTCGGAAGGATGAGGTGAAGGATCACTTGAACCCAGCAGGTAGAGGCTGTGGTGGCTGTGAGCATGCCACTGCTCTCCAACCTGGGAGAAAGAGTGAGACTCCAACTCAAAAAATATAAACAACAACAACAACAAAAAAACACTTGTTGGAAGATCAATATCCCTATATACTTGTTTCATTCTTGAGTTCATTTGTCATCTGAGTAATTCTGATTGGTAGAATCTAGGTATCATGCTGCAAAGGAGTCTGAGGATGCATGTTTTCTGTTTGTTTGTTTGTTTTTAATCCCTGGGAAAATATTCAATGCAAAATATCCAGTATAGAAGAAAATTATATTTCAAAGATGTTAGACAACCTTGAATTAGAAATGTATTTCCTATCAAGTGAAACAGGAAGTGGTAAAATTTTTTCACATCTGCCTCTCACCATGGTAGCACATGAGCATGTGTAAATATCATTACTTTGGTGTTCTGCAATCTTAAGGAGGATTTTCTTCCCTGGTGCCAGGCTTACACCCTTTGGGCCTAAGGTAACTTCATTCCATACACTCCATCCTGGTTCCTTTATTCTCCAAAGGTAGCTGTCCTTATTTATATATTTTTGGCTTGAAATCTGATGAGAGTTTCTCTGAGAAGCAGCTCTATTAAAATGAGATAAAACAAGAGTACAGTATATTTGGAAAGAATAAAAGTGTTCTTGCTCTCTGAGAAACCTTCATACATAAATAATACTTAAAGTAGCCAAGGTGCTTCCAGAAATCACATAAGTAAATTAAAAAAAAAATGTGTGTGAAGTTCCATGAAACATTTCTACCTTAGCTACGAATAGAAGATAAATAAAATTCAGAATCTAGTATATTCCTTTTAGTTTCCTAGATTTAGAATCCAGTTCGTGTTTCATGGATAAGATGATGGGCTACTTAGGAGCAGCAGATACAAAGGTACTCTCTCTCATAGCTCAGCTACTGTAGGGGAAAATAACTAAGGCACCGCTATAGACTTTCAAGCACTGCATCACAGATAAAATACATGTTTCTTACCACTTTTTCTTTTCCCTTCCCTTTGCAGAGGTAGGTGAGGGCCTGTTAAACATCATTCAGTATATTCAGTATGTCTTGAGTTCTATGGAATTTCCACTGGGATGCTAAATTCTTCATCCAAGCACATTTTTTTTTAGGTTTTTTGGGTCTTTCTTTCACTTTCATGATGAGCTAGGGAAAAGTCTGCTAATCATCTCTCACAGCCCCTAAATTTTCCGAAGTAGTATACCAAATATATCATTTTCTAAGCAGACACTTTTCTAAGAATGGAATGATTTAGCCATAGAATAATTGTATTACATGAAAGATTTTACTATGTTCTTAATACAAGAAAAATGGCTCTGCCATGACTACAGAGTCCAAATATGGATAGGAATGCTGGGAAGAGAAACAGTAATTCACTGAGATATCACATTATCAGGTGTTCTCTTTCCAATAGAATTTTCCAAGGTGGACTTAGCTGAATCTGTTATGACTCATAAAAGAGCAATAGAAGCAATTACAGATGAGGGCAAGCAGTTCAGGCACAGAGATTGAAGAGGAAAAAGATAAACTGTAGAGAGAATGTAAGGAGCAGAAGAAATCATTTATCATTGCAGGCAGACTCTGCCCTACAACATTAACTATTTTGTCTGCAGCTGAGCTCACTGTTTCCTCTGTACCCTTTCAACTCCATTCAGAATTTCTCTTTTTGAATTTCCAACACAATTGATCCTTAAGAGAGTTCTGGATCTGTCCTGGAAGAAAAGTAAATGAGACCTGCGTTTGTGTGACTCAGTTTGATTTGTTGGAATGGTGGAAGAATCATCAAAGAAAGAAATGTTTCTGAAGTGAGAGGTATTTCAAATACTGTAGCACACAGTTGGGTAAATTATCTTGGCACAGTGGCAGGTTTCTGACACATTTCAATCAACCTCATAGACTGACTTGTTCCAAAAGATGGGTACAAATAGCAACATTTCCATGGAATGGGTCAGAGAATAATGTGGTCAGGAGTCATTTAGTTAGGAAACCAGAAGAAATGCTTGATTCTAAGACATTTACTCACTGGGAAGAATGTTTTGGGTGGTGATGTTGGTGTGGGCATTATTTTCTATGAACTAGTTTGGTCAACTGGTACTTTGATAGTGAATATTGATGATATGATCCCATATCTTTTGTTATATATATATTTTTAATTCTAGTTTCATGCATATATTTATTAGTAGGGAGAAAAATCTGTTTGAGTTGAAAAACTGAAATGTCTGCTTTTGTGAGGAGTATGAACATAGAAATTTAAATATCCCATTCTACCACATTATTAGTAGTAGTATTTTGAGGACCACGCACAGTCCAGGGTGGGGTAGTTTGGCTGCAGTAGTATTCATGTTTACATTTTTGTTATGTAGTGTTACAACTTAGTCTCTTAAGTGTTGTCCTACAATTGTTGCAGCTTTTCATTATTTAACCCAATTGAGGAAAGACAAACTCAGAAGAGACATGAGCACAGTTGGGATATGGCCTCATTTTTCTGGAAGGCGCTCCTTGTGAATACTTTTAAGTTATGACAGGACAAGGAAAGGTCAAATAGTAAATGCTTAAATATGTGAAATTTTAAGGGAAAACTGTATGTTGATGAAATATCTTTGACATATTTAAATGCAGATAATGAAGTGATGAAATAAGGTTGTATTTGATAGTTGCAGAACAGACTTATTAATGTTGACCCTGTCGCCTGTGGACAATCTTCAACATATGGGGGTGGGGTGGGGAGAATTGAACCAACTGGTTCTACTGTCAATAGTGAACAAAGTCAATTTGCTCTGGTTGCTTCTGCCAATGTGAGGTTCATCAGCCCTCTTTTTAAAATTATTTATTTAAGCCGGGCTCAGTGGCTCAGCCTGTATTCCCGCGCTTTGGGAGGCTGAGGTGAGTGGATTGCCTGAGCCCGTGGGTTTGAGACCTGCCTGGGCAACTTTGAGACCTCATTTCTACAATAAATCAAAAAATCAGCCAGACATGGTAGCACATGCCTATAATTCCCGCTACTCAGAAGGCTGAGGCGGAAGGATCACCGGAGCCCAGCAGGTCGAGGAGCAGTGACCGGGAGCAGCCACTGCACTCCAGTCTGGGCGACGGAGTAAGACTCCAACTCCAACTCCAAAAAAAAAAAAATATATTATTTATTTATTTTTCCTTTCTTTGCTTTCTTTCTGTTTTTGGCTGAATGCTGCTTGTGGCCAAACTTCAAAGGAAGTTTTTACTACACATTTAACATCTGTAAACATCTGTATTTTCCAGTTGGGGGAGACTGTGTAGCTGCTAATAGCTCCTGATTTCTGGCTACCCAATTAAATAGAGCTGAAACAACTTTTCCTACTGCAGCTTGGTAGTTTCTTTTCCTGTCACAAATTGAGGCAGGAAGTGCTGGAGCCCATGGAAAATAGGGAAAAAAACCAAAACAAACAAAATGATACCTCTGAATTTTGAAAACATTGCAAATATTTAGTTTACGTCAACTTTTGGTTATTGGGCAGTCTATTTACATGGACCTAAGTTTCTTAAAAACATTTCCCTGAACATAAAAAGTTGAAAGTCTTCAGTCTCTTTAACTTATAACTTTATTAATAGTAGATCAAATTAAGTTATGTGTGCATAATTTTTATGAGAAATTTTGATTGAAAATGCAGGAAAATAATTTAAATGTGAAAAAAGTTTGGAGAGATAACCATTGCATCCATGAGATGCAATATACTAACAGGCTAAGTGACAATAATGGCACCAATATTTTGACATTTGGACATTTATAACCTTTCTTACTAAGCCTGCATGTTTCTTTTGTTGTTTTATTTTGTTTTGTCTTAACTGGAAATTACATGGTAGGCATTCAGAAGAAAGACCAATACATTTATTCCAGTGGTCTACTTCTGCCTGATGTTCTGGGATGAATAGATCTATTGTTTCATTTTCAGATGATGATTCTTGAACCCTATATTTATTAGTAAAACTGAAAAGAAAGTGGAAAATATTAGACACAATTGCAAATGCAACCGGAAACATCATATGTTTCACATATCACATTTATTTTCAACTTGGGTAACTTCCTAAGTATAATATGAGTAATATATTAAAAGTTTCCTATTCTATTTTGTTTCTATTTCCTATTCTTTCTAAGAATAAAAGTTTTTCCTTTGTAAATTTACTATAATTTGTCTGATCTGGGAAATTATCTGTTCATATGTAAGGCTTAGATTTTTCTTGGTCAAATTATCTTTAAAACACTAGACAAAACAACATGACAGATTGGCTTGAAGCAAAGGGTAAATATTCTGCTAAAAAAATGGCTCTAAGCAGACTCCTAAGTGGAGAGGGACACAGAGAGGTCAAGGGAAGCACAAGAGCTACTTGAAACAAGGAGTGACCCTTTGAGGGTGGCTTGGGCACTTGTTGAGACTCCAGACACATTGCAATCAGAAAACCAACATTAGCCCAGACAGGATGTATGAGTCAAGGATATCTCAAGGAGATGGAAAACGTGGCATCCAGGCATTTCCAGTTGCTGGCCTCCACTTGTGGTCCACACTGCTGGTGGGTACATACTGGAAAGGAAACACAAACAGTTTAAATTGAGTACCAGAGCTAGCAACTCTCGTGACTTTCTGAAAAAATGGAGAACCAAAATATCAGAATCATGAAAAGTCTTAAGTCTGCTGGGTCAGAGCACAGGAGAGGAATTCTTGGCACAAATGAACAGAAAAACAGGGACTCTGCTTTATAAGAATCTGAGGCAAGACTTTCAAGCAAAATTCCTGTGACCTCCAAACTTGTGCTACTCAGACAGCTGTATCGAATTCCATTCCATGCCAAAGTAGTACCTTAAGCCAGCTTATCTGGTTTTGGCTTTGAAGTGGCAATAAAAACCAGGAAGCCTCCTGACCTGGGTTGTTTCTAAAAAGAGTTGTTTTCATTTAGCTTTTCCCATTTGAAGAGCAGTTATGCTTATAGGTAGGCGTGTTAGAGCGTGGTAAAGAGGATATTTGCTAAAAAGGGAAATGTGAAAAGTTGTCCAGGAATCTTCCAAATTTATTGTAGATTTGGGCTTCAAGCAATCACAGTATGAACATTGGACATAATGGTCTAAAGCAAACACCATTTGCCATGAGATGCAATATACTAACAGGCTAAGAGAAACTTCATTGGTGCATTCTTTAGTGACTTGTTCCATCCAAATGACATTTGGGGTTAGAAACTCCGTACACATGGAAAGAGAGTGAACAGCGCCTGCAAAGTCCCATTTCACAAGCAGAGGTCTTTCAACATTTTGGCTGGTAGCTTTCCTATTTGGGTATGTTCTATACCAACTGGGTCTTCTGGGAAACCTAAAGCATCATACCTATGGTTGAAGTTTCAAGGAAAGGTGCCATTTCTGAGATGACCCAAATTCTCCCTTGGAAAGAGTTATTCAACAGTAGTAGTTTTTAGAAAATGTAATAACCATCACTTGTCCTTGTAGGGAACAATATTCCACCTCGTACATTTTATAGAGTTTTTTTTTTAGTTCATTTTATTTTTGTTAAAAGTATCTTGGCCAGTCTATTACACATTATAAATAATGGGCAAAAGAATAAGCAATATTAATACCATGTTTGTTTTTAGTTTTTTTATTAGCTTTATGAAAAAGAATCATAAAGAGATGAAATTAATTAAAATAAGTTATTTTTATTTAACCGAAAAAATCAATGCCTAATTATTTTCAAGGGTATTCTTTTATGTGGTCTGCTTTACCTGGACAAGTAGGCCCTATGTGAATGAAAAACAGACCTGTCCTATCATTTGTCCTTTTACTTAGGATTCTTTTAGAAAATAATCTGATAAAATATGCTTTGCTGCTAAAGTCAAATTCTTCTTTAAAATGGGAATCTTAGAATTCTTTAACTGAAGGCAAGATTAGATTTGGAGCATTTCCAGTGCACTGCCAGTTGATAGGATGTATTTTATTGGATAACAGAACTCTTTAATGTGCCTCAACTCACTTGACAAAGTCAATCCTGTTCTCTAAGAGAAGAGTCTATTGTTTTTGGTTACTTGCCTTCCTAATCATAAACAACATAAAATTGGTTATAATTTGTCACTTTAAATTTTGCATTAACCTCATCAGAAATTGCTAATGTTCTCCTTTCCTCACTTCTTCCTAGTCCTCATATTGATAGACAAAATAATATAAGCATTTCCTACAAAAAAAATACTTTCAGTGTTCTTCTAACATGCTTATTTCCCATAAAATCACACCAAAAGGACATTGAAATAATCAGTATATCTGACTGCTGGATTTCTATTAGGCTGATTCCAGAGTCTTTTAGGTTCTGGGGATGAGAATCATTCACTCTGTGGCTTTAAGCACAGATCTTCCTATTGACAGACAGATGCCGTGGCTTGGATGCTGACTACTCTGTATGTATTTAGGAGAACTCTGCTAACTGAAATAAGATAGTCAATGCCAATAGAATCAGTGACAGACTCCTGTAGAAGTCATTCAATTGAAAATTTAAAAAACAAATAAATAAATAACCCTCCTACTCAGAAGTTATTTACTACAGTAAGAATCAAGTTGCCAAAGATTTTATCTTCTGGGCTGCTAATTTTTGAATGGCATTTTGATTCTTCCTCTCAGTGTTATTGAGCAGAGAGGAGTGTTTTGTTCCATGTAAGTACTAGATTTATTTTTGAAGTGAATTAAAATTCACTGCAGAAGGGAGTACTGTGGGAGTTAGGAGTATAATATTTTGGCAAAGAGCACATGAGAAACTTTCTCCATGGGTATTTCTGGTCCCACTGGAGATAAATACCAGGAATGTGGTGCCTCAATCTATTCTCACAAGATTTGCTCCTTGAAATTAACATACCCACATGGTTTAGATATGTCTGCTCACAGCCTGGCCCTTGTGAATGCTTCTCCAAGTCCTAAGAATCATCTTCAACTTTTTGTGGGTCTCCATCTCCATCTGGGCCAATGTTTGTGCAGTCTAATTCTTGTTTGCTCACTAAGAAGAGGAGACAATGAGTTTGTTAAAGGAAAGTCAATGAAAAGCACATCTTGCTTTATGTATTCTTTTAAAAACCAAGGTAAAAATGTCAACATGCAACAGATAGAACTTTCATTGACTTGATTGTACTCTTTTACTCTTTACCTTTTTTTGCTCTTGGATTACATATAATCCTTTCTGAGAAGGCATTACCGCTTATAGACTATAAATCTTGCTTTCTCGTGAGTTTTCTCTCCCTTGTCTTTTGCTTCATTGATTTTGTAGGAGGCCTCTCTGATCTCTCTAGTAGTAGTGCTTGAAACATCAGTCACATGCTTGATGGTCTGGATGATACAATGAAGCTCTGCAATGACAAGAGCAGACTTTTTTTTTTTTTTTTTTGAGTTTGAGTCTCACTCTGTCACCCAGACTAGGGTGCAGTGGCACGCTCCCGGCCACCACAGCTTCGACATGCTGGACTCAGGCGATTCTCCCGCCTCAGCTTTCCAAGTAGCTAAAACTGCAGGTGTGCTCTACTGCGCCCAGCTGATTTTTTATTTATTGTAGAGATGAGGTCTCGCCAAGTTACCTGGGTGGGTCTCGAACCCTCAGGCTCAGGCAATCCACTCGCCTCGGCCTCCCAAAGTGCTGGGATTACGGGCTGAGCCACCGAGCCCAGCCAGCAGATATTTCAATAAAAAATATTCAATTCAGAATTTTACTCAAAGACATATTGAGTTCAGACAATGGGACAAGGCTTAGCTTCAGAGTTACTTACTTCTTAGCGAATCAATCATATTAGGTTGATCTAATGTGAAGGTGGAGGAGACACATGTTTATTGAGCAAGAGTCATTTATCAGGCACAATGCTAGCTGCCAAAAATAAGAAGGGCTCACATCTATTGCAAGTATAATGTAAGAGGTCATCATGTTCTAAGCACATTGACCTCACTACAAACCAGATAAAATTTTGCTATTGTTTTTTCCTATCTTACAGATGAGAAGAGACAGAGGAGGAGTAAAAACATTTTTCCCAGGTCACACAATTATAAGTAGTAGAGGTGAGATTTAAATCCAACACTCTGGACCCAGAATTTATGCTTTTAACTACTATACTGTGGTATGAAGGGTATGTGTTTGTGTGTGTGTGTGTGTGTGTGTGTGTGTGTGTGTGTGTGTGTATGCGTGTGTCTTCTCCAAACATGTTTACAAGTAATTGTTTGAAAGAGAATATTTATTTCTGTCCCTATTCAGCAATTTTCTGCTATTGACTGTATTAGTAATCTTCTGGTATGTAAAAAATTATACCGAATCTTACTGGTTAAAGAAAATGAATGTTTATCATCTGATAGTTTTTGTGAATTAGAAATTGGAGCACACCTAGCTAGGTTTACTGCCTTAAAGTTTCTAACAATGCTGCAGTTAAAGTGTTGGCAGGGGCTTCAGTCTTATCTGAAGGCATCACAGGGGGAAGATCCCCTTTTAAGTTTATTTATGTTGTTGGCAAGTTTCAGTTCCCCACAGGTGGTTGTGCTGAGGCCCTCAGTTCCTTGCTGGTTATGGCCAGGCATTCTTTCAGTCCTTGCCATGAAGGTCTCCCCATAGGCAACTCACCACATGCTAGCTGGCAGAAAGTATGAATTATTAGATCATATTTGAAATGGTTGTTGTAGAATAGACCTGTTGTACTAAAACAGGTTCTTAATTTTGTGGCTTTTTCTCCTTTGAACACAATCTTTATAATTTAAAGACTCATACAATCTACTACTTAGAATGTCAGGGAGTGGTGTTTGGTGGTTACGTACATGTCTAGAAAGCCTTTTATTGTCGTTGAGTGGTGTAGACCACACAATAGATATAAAATCCATCCTTGTTAACTAATTGAATCTCCCAATCTAATCCAGCTGAGCCCAATGTATTTTAGAGAGTAAGTGAGTTACAATCTGTAAGAATAAAGACCATGTCTTTATTTGTTTACATAGGCATATAGGTTAAATACAAAATGAAAAGGAAAAATCTGAAGTTCTGACTCTCAAATATTCAAGCATGCTAATGTGTTTTCTCCTCATTCTCTGGATAGATTTTTTTAAGTGTGTGTGTGTGTGTGTGTGTGTGTGTGTGTGTGTGTATGTGTGTGCATGTATGTGTATTTTAGTATAGTACAGCATTAAAAAATAATTTTCCAGAGAACATAAGTGACAAATATTATTTGATGTATAAAGTAATAGTATCCTCAAAAAACATTGCTGACCACAGCTGTTCACAACTATAATCCCAGTGCTTTCGGAACCCGGGGTGGGAGAATTGCTTGAGGCCAGGAGTTCAGGATCAGCCTAAGCAACATAGTGAGAACTTGTCTTTACAAAAATAAATAAATAAATAAATAAAATTAACCAGGACAGGTTATGTGCACCTGTAGTCCCAGTTACTGGAGGCCAAGGTGGGAGGATTACTTGAGCCCCAGAGACTGAGGCTACAGTGAGCTGATTGTGCCACTGCACTTTCAGCCTGAGTGACAAAGTAATACCCTGTCACCCACACCCTCACCAAAAAAAGAAAGAAAAGAAAATATTTTTCTTCTTTAATTTATTGAGGATTTCTATGGGTAAAGAGTTGTGTTTAACTCTATGAGGGATTCAGAAATAAATCTGATTCTGCCTTCATAGGAATAATCATAGCATTGTAATCAGAGAAACACAATGTAATGTATTTTTATTTCTGTAGGCTTCAGTTTTCTCATCTCTATAATAAAGGTAATATTAATACTTATTCAAAGGTTTATAAAAGGTAAACATATAGAACCATACTTTACATAGTAAAGTTTTGATAAATACAATTGTTCACCTTTTGTCCCCACACAAATCTCTACGTGTCATCATAGGGTTTAGTGGGGAGAGAAGATTCAGGCAATTGAAGCACAAGGTAGAGAGTGGCAAATGCCATATAAAAATAGATGAATTTCTACAAGGATTTAGTCAAAATATCTTTTCTGGAATATACTTAAGATGATGGACTGAGCATATTACACAGATTCTGGCTCCCCCAATTGACTTCTAGAAAATGCATTGTTTGTGTAAAGTTCAATTAAAATTACATTTAAAATAATTGGGATAATTAGAAGGATTGAATATTTTTTTCTGTGGTTTTTGCAAGTTAAAGTTTCTTCCCATTCTATGGTAAAGAGTAGTCATATTACTGGTTACTCTGACTCTGCTTTGAATGACTTAATAAAGTTTCACTTCTAGCCCCCAAACAAGGTTAAGAATTTTAACTTTTAAAAAATGGGAAATAAAACAAAGCAAAAGTAAATGCAAAACAAATACAAACAAAACTATAATATAGAAACACATTTGGGCAATTTCTAAAGTCAATTGAATTAGAATTAAAAATGTTAATCTTTGAAGACACAAGTTAGAGATTGGGAGAAAATATTTGTAAATCATTCATCTGATAAGGAACTAATGTCCACAATATATAAGGAATTCAGCCCAACAGTGAGCAACCAAATGATCCAATATAAAATAAAGACAAAATTCTCATTATTGCTTATCATAAGGGAGATGCAAATTAAAACCACAATGAGATATCACCTCATACTTGTTAAAATAACCATTATCAAAAAGACAAACAATAACAAACAAGTGTTGGCTAAAGTATAGAGAAAAAGGAACTTTGTAAGCTATTGGTGGGAATTTACATTAATTTGCATTAATGCAGCCATGATGAAAAACAGTATGGGGATTCCTCAGAAACCAAAAACTAGACCTACTCTGTGATCTAGTTAATCCCACTTCTGGATGTATGTCACAAGTATTGACATTAATAGGCTGAATAGAGATTGATACTTGCATGTTCACTGCAGCATTATCAATAATAAGCTAAGATGTGGAAACAACCTAGTTGTCCATCATAAGATGAATGGATAAAGAAAATGTGATTGTTCTTTTTTCAGCCTTATAAAATGAAGTAATACTGTCATTTGCAGCAACACAGATGGACCTGGAGGACAGTATGCAAAGTCAAATAAGCCAGAAACAGAAAGACAGATACAGCATGATCTCATTTAGATGTGGAATAAAAAATAGTTGAACTCATGGAAGTAGGAGGAGAATGATGGTTACCAGGGACTTGGGGAGGTGGGAGTGGATGGAGAAAGAGGAGGTATTGATCAAAGGGTATGAAGTTTCAGTTAGGAAGAAAAAGCTTCCATGTTCTATTGTACAGAATAGTGACTATAATAATAAATTGTATAATTTTGAAAAAAATGACCTTTGAAATGCAACCTATAATCTCCTGTCATTTACAATTTTATCATAAATCTAAACACATGTGCAGAATGAGAAATAAAACACATTTTTTATTTTAATAACTTAAATGTATTCTTCAGAATAAATAGAAGACAAAATGTAAAAGACTCTTGACTGATATATATGTATTTTTAAATTTTTTATTTTATTTTTTTATTATTTTTTATTATAGAGATGAGGGGTACAATTCAGGGTTAGGTATACAAACGTTGATTATGCAGGTACCCTTGTTGATGAGGTATGCTTCTCCCTCCCCTAGATACCTGGAGGAACTCAAATAATTCTACAAAAATGATAACTGCACACGTATGTTTGTTGCAGCTCTATTCACAATAGCAAAACATGGAACCAACCATGTTGCCCATTGAAGTTGGACTGGATAAAAAAAATTGTTTTAAAGATATAGGGTACAATTCAGAATTAGGTTAACAAATGTTCATTATGCAGGTACCCTTGTTGATGAAGTGTGCTCCCCTCTCCCTTGGCAGTTTCCCACTACCGCCAATTCCTTTTTTATAATACTATGAAAATTGTTCAAACTCTGCTTATGAGTGAGAGCTTGTGATACTCAGTTCTTTGTTTATGTGATAGATCATTCAGTATTATAGCTTCTAAGTCCATCCAATTTGTTGCAAAGTTCATAATTTTGACCTTCTTTATGGCTGTGTAATATTTCATCATGTATATATATCACATTTTTTGTATCCAGAAATGTTTTATGGGCAGCACAGTTGGTTCTGTGTTTTTACTGTTGCAATGAATGTTGCAATAAACATGTGTGCAAATATCTTTTTCATAGAGTGATTTGAGTTCCTCGGATATATTCCCAGAAGGGAGATTGTGGGGTCATATGGAAGGTCAATTTTTAGATCTTTTAGTAATCGACACATCGTATTCCATAGAGTTTACACTCCCAGCAATAGTATAGGAGTGTTCCTTTTTCTCAACATCCTCTGTTGTTTTTTTGAGTTATTGATGATAGCCATCCTGACTAGAGTTAGGTGGTATCTCAGTGTGGTTTTAAATTACTTTTATTGATGATTAGTGAGGCTGATCATTTTTTTTCATGTATCTGTTGGCTGCTCATGTGTCTTCTTTTGAGAGCTGTCTATTCATATATTTTGCCCACTTTGCAATGGGGCTGTTTTTGTTTTTGTTTTCTTTTTGGCACGTTTGAGTTCCTTGTAGGTCCTGCATGTTAGGTCTTTGTCAGTTATGCAGTTGGCAAATATTTTTCCCAGTCCATGGGCTGTCTCCTTCCTCTCTTGATGGTTTCTTTGGCTTTGCAGAAGCTTGTCAGTTTAATGAGGTCCCACTTGTCTATCTTATCTCTTATGGCATGGGTACTTGGGGTTTTAATCAGGAATTGGCTGCCAGTTCCAATTTCCATGAAGGTTCTCCTGTATTTTCTAAGGTTCATGTAGTTTAAGGTTTTATGTATAGGTCTTTGATCTATTTAGATTGGATATTTTGTGTATGGTGATAGGTAGGGGCCTTGTTTTAATCTTCTGCACGTGGTCAATCAGTTTTCCTAGCACCATTTACTAAATAGGTTCTCATCTCCCCAGTGGTTGAAGGTGGAGGTTTTGTCAAAGATGAGTTGGTTGAGAAATTGAGGTTTTGCTTCCGGAATCTCTATCCTGCTTCATTGGTCTATATGACTGCTCTTGTCCCAATACCAGGTTGTTTTGATAATTATAGCCTTATGATAAAGTTTAATGTCTGAGAGTGTGATACCTCCCATTTTGTTTGTTTGCTGAGGACTGTTTTGGCTATTTGTGGTCGTTTATGTTTCCATATGAATTCCAGTATTGTTGTTTCCAGGTCTGAGAAGAATGTTGCTGATAACTTAATGGGTATTGTATTAAATCTGTAGATTGCCTTGGATAGGAGGGACATCTTAATGTTGATTCTTCCAATCATGACCATGAAATATTTTTCCATTTGTTGGTGTCATGTTTGATTTCTTTAAGCAGTGTTTTGTAGTTTTCGTTGTAAGGTCTTTCACTTCTCTGGTTAGAAAGATGTCAAGGTATTTCACTTTTTTGTGTGACTATTTGTGAATGGGATTTTGCTTTTTATTTGGGTTTCTCCTTGATTATTTTTGGTGTATAGGAATCTGACTGTCTTTTGCACATTTATTTTATACCCTGAGACTTTGCCAGAATCCTTTATTAGTGAAAAAGGCTTTTGACAGATTCTCTTGAGTTTTCAGGGTATAGAATCATGTCGGCTGCAAAGAGGGATAACTTAACTTCCTGTTTTCCTATTTGAATACCCCTGATTTTCTTCTCTTGTCTGATTGCTCTAGTTAGGACTTTCAATACTCTGTTGAAAAGGAGGGGTGACAGTGGGTATCCTTGTCTTATTCTGGTTTTCAGGGGAAATGGTTCCAATTTTTGTCTGTTTAGCAGTGTGTTGACTTTGGGTTTCTTGTAAATGGCTCTTGCTATTTTAAGGTATATTCTATCTATGCCTATATGCTAGAGGATTTTCATCAAGAAGTGGTGCTGGATTTTATTGAAAGCTTTTTCCATGTCTAATGATATAATCATGTGGTTTTTATTTTTACATTTATTGATGTATTTAATTATGCTTATGGTTTTGTGGATGATGAACCAGGTCCTGCATCCTGAGAGTAAAGTCTATTTGGTCATGGTAGATGATTTTTGAGATGTGTTGTTGGATCTGATTTGTTAGGATCTTGTTGAGATTTTTAGCATCTATGTTCATCTTTACCTGGTAAGGTATCAAAGTGATGTTAGCTTCATAAAATGATTTAGGGAGAGTTCCATCTTTCTCGTTTGCCTGGAATACTTTCAATAGGATTGCTATCAGCTCCTTCTTGTATGTTTTGTAAATTCTGCAAGAAAGCCATCTGGTCCATGGCTTTTTTTTTTTTTTGTAGGTAGTATTCTCATGACTAGTTGATCTTCTGGGTAGTTATTGGTCTATTTAGGGTCTCAATTTCTTCTTGTTTCAAACTTGGGAGGTTGTATGATGTCAGAAAGTCCTCCATTTCATTTAGAGTTTCAAGTTTGTTTCCATACAAGTGTACATAGTAATTTCTGATTATCTTTTGTATTTCTTCTGGGTCAGTTGACTTGATCTTTTGCATTTCTGATTGTGTTTATTTGGTCTTTTTTTCTTGGTCAGTCTAGCTAGGCTTCCAGCAATCTTGTTTATTCTTGCAAAGCACCATCTTTTTGTTTCATTGATTTTTGGTATTATATTTTTATCTTCTATGTCCTGTATTTGGGCTTTTATTTTTATGATCTGTATTCTTTTGCTGAAGTTAGGGTTTTGGTGGTCTTGCTTTGCCAGCTTTCTTAGGTGATTTGTTAGGCTGTTAATATGTGATTTTTCCTTTTTTCTTTTTTTTTTAATGTGTGTTTGTAGTGGTATGACTCTCCCTCTTTGTACTGCTTTCATGGCATCCCAGAGATTTTGATAAAATGTTTCTTCATGTCCATTTTTTTCCAGGAATCTTTTAATTTCTGTTTTAATTTCTGTGTTGACACAAGAATGGCTCAATATCATGTTGTTTAGTGTCCATGTCTTTGTGGGTTTTGGGGGAACTTGGTTGGTATGATATTTATTTTTATTTCACTGTGGTTTGACAAGGTCATGGAAGTATTTTAATTTTATGAAATTTGTTTTTGCTTGATTTAGGGCTGAGGATGTGGTCATTCCTGGAATACATTCCATGTGGTGATGAGTAGAATGTATATTCTATGGTTTTTGGGTGAAGTGTTCTGTATGTATCTATTAAGTCCATTTGGTCAAGCATCACATTGAAATTCCAGATCTTCCTGTTGATTTTTTTGTCTTGATGATCTGTCTAGGTTGCGAGTAGGCTAAGTCCCCAGCAATGATAGTGTTAGTGTCAATATCTTTTTTTAGTTTACCTAAAAGCTACTTTATGAAAGCTGGTGCTCCTATGTTGGGTGCATATATGTTTAGGATGGATATTTCTTGTTGATGGACTGAACATTTTACCATTATGTAGTGACCGTCCATATCTTTTTAAACTTTTGATAGCTTAAAGGGTATTTTTTCTGACATTCAGATTGCAATTCCTGCTTTCTTTTATGTTCTTTTCACCTGAAGATTTGTTTTCCATCCTCTTACTTTGAGTCTATGAGTGTCTTTACTGGTGAGATGAGCTTCCTGGAGACAGTGTTTTGTTGCATCATGATATTTTATCCAATTTGCCATTCTATGCCTTTTCAGTGATGCATTTAGTCCATTCACTTTTAGGCTAATTATTGAGATGTGAGAATTTATCCCTGTCATGAGGTTCTTATAGAGTTTGTTGTTGATGCTGCTGTTTGTTTATGTGTTTGTTGTCTTACTTTTGATTTTTGTGTTTACTTATGTGTGTTTTCAATCTTTTTCCTGTATCTTGGGAAGGGTGTGGTCATTCTTTTTTTCATTCTTCTGTTATTCATACTCTCTTAAGTGTTTCTTGTAGAGCTGCTCTGGAGGTGGCATAAATTCTTAGGGATTGACTGTTTGGGAAGGATTTTCATTCTTCATCGCTGATGAAACTTAGCTTAGCTAGGTAGGTAATTCTTGGTTGAAATTATTTATCTTTGAGAATTTTGAAGATTGAATTCCAGTCTGCTGCTATTCTAATTGGTCTTCCCTGTTAGGTAGTCTGATCTTTCTCTCCTGCTGCCTTTAGAATTTTTTCTTTTATACTTTGTGTGAACAAATTACTACATATGTAGGAGTTGGTCTTCTCATTTGCAGAGGTTCTCTGAATCTTTTGTGTTTGAATAGGTACATCTTTGATGAGATAAGGGAGGTTTTCTTAGATAATTTCATGGAATATTTGTTCCAGGGTGGTCTCTGTCTATCGGCCTCAAGGATTCCAATTAATCTTAGGTTTGGCTTATTGATATAATTGCTCATTTCTTGAAGGCTTTGTTCTATCTTTTTAAGCATCTTTTCTATGTTTTTAACAGTTTGGGTTAGTTCTAATAATTTTTCTTCTGCTTGGTTAATTCTGCTTATCAGTTGGTTATTTATTTCAATCACTGTATTCTTTATTGCTATTATCTCAGTATCAACTCCTTCATCTTTTCCTCTTGTCCCTCTTCATTTTTATTTATTATTTATATTAATATCTTGATATCCTGGGTTTGTGGTTTGAGGCCAGTCATTCTAGGGGCTCTTCATTGTTTGAGTTCCAAAGTCTGTATTCTCAGTTGTCTTTCCAGGAGTCTGTATGAGACCCATATTCTTTATTTGGCTTTTCTTCATTTGTTAAGATTTTCCTCCCCCTTTATTTACCTCTTCTTCAATTCTGTTGTTCAGTAAAGGGAGGATAGTTTTACTTCTGTTTGCTCAATCCCTTATTCTTTCTTATGTAAATCCCAGGCATTGTTCAATTTTGAAGCTGAACTGGAAGTGGGGGGCTGTACTTTTCAGTTTTGAGATTGGGTTAAGGAGGGAACTGTGATTCAGAAGTCATCTGAAGATCCCTGTATCCACTGATAAGTGTGTAGTCCCTCTGGAACCCACTTCCCACTACCTTACAATCTGTCCATGCAGTGGGGTGTATGTTTGCCCCCGAGAAGAAAATGAGATTTAAAAAAAGGAAAAGAATGGAAAAAAGGAAGGAGGAAGACAAAAGGTAGGTAAAGAGAGAAAAGAAGAAGGGGGAAAAACAGACAGGGGCACCAACTAATGAATAAACAGAGAGACAAACAAAGGCAGAAAACAAAAATAAAAACATACAGACAATCATACAAACAAACAAAATCTCCCTGTTGACTCACCCTTAAAAATACCCATACACAAGCAGAAAATCTAAAAAAAAATTAAAATAACAAAAACAAAGCAAGTATGAAAATATAAACAAAAACAGAAAGAAAGAGAGAAAGAAAAAAATAACAAAAACAGCAACAACAAACTCACTCTGTGGCCATTTCTGTAACCGTAAGTTCCTTTCCCAAGCACTACTGTCATTTTTGGTTGCTGTTGCATTAGGGAGTGGCTTTGATCTCCAGTCCATCTCATCCACTCTCTGTGTAGGCTGATAAGGTTGCCCTCAGCATGGGTCAGACATCCCACAGACTACTGTGGGAGGAGGATGGATCAGATCTGGACTCGCCAGATTCCTCTGCTGCTGCTGCTGCTGTCAAGTCTCTCAGATCAGACATATTTGTGCCTGGTCCAGCATGGCGGAGAGACATCTGACCTCCAAGTCTGATGGTTCAACCTACTGGGGTGTGGGGTAGCCTCTGAGTGTCAGATTGGAGGCAGGACGGAGCTGAGTGGGGCAGTAGCGGTCTCTGCCCTGTTCTGGGAGAGAGAAGATGGCACCAGTTGGCATCTCCTTACCAGCAGGGTTCCATTCCAGATTTCCACACCCTGCCTTCTCCACTGTTCCTGCTGTTAGTGCCCAGCCTGCTGCCACAGGTGATGGCATGGGCCAGGTGCCAGGTGGTGAGGACCAACTGTTCTCTGCTACCTCTCAAGAGAGCCTTGAGAATAGCAGATGATCCTGTGTGCTGGGGGTTCCAATCTCAGAGTGGTGGTGGGTTGCAGTTACCTCTGGAGAAGAGCCGGGGTGCATGAACCTGAGTCTCCAGTCAGACAGACTTTTACTTACCCACTGGCACACACCCACTTACACAGAGAGTCTTTATGACACTTGCTTTTGCAGACACTCATGCTCTAACTAGTTCTGTTGCCATCTTGCCTCTCTCTCGACTGATTTTTTTTTTAAAGCAATTACTATGTATAGTTGTGATATAAGTAGAGGATAACTGAAAGAATCTTTTTGTTTTTAAAATTGATGTGACAGCTTTCATATTTCAGTCTCTTTTCTTTGTAGCTACCATGTCTTGGAAATAGAAAAGCTATTTTTTTTGAGCTGATTGTCAGTAGAAAAGTTTACTTGCAATATATAACATTGTGCTCATGTTTCTTTATACATAGTGGATGGTGGTATGATCAATATGTTCTGTTTTGTTATTGAGAGGGTGTCAATGATGAGGTGCAATTTGAAATTAAGAACCAATGCAGTCTGACACTTAAGAAAGATGGCTATGCACTTAGGGTGATGATGATAACAATAATAATAACCAAGTTAGAGTACTTGCTATATATGCTAGGCACTTTTGCAATAGCTTTAGATGTAATTTAATTCCTGCATTACCCCTAGGAAGTAGTTACTATCATTTTTTTCTCATTTTACATATGAGGAAACTGAATCATATAAAATTTTACAATTTGTCTTTAAGCCATAGATTTGGTAAGTAGCATACCTGATTCTATAGTCTAAGCAGTAAACCTGTAATAAACTCTTGACATCTACTTTATTCTGCCTCTCTGGTAAGGGTTCTAGGTATTAGATTTTGTGAGAAACAGATCTTACTAAAACTTCTGTTGGCCTTGGTGTTGTATTTCTAATATTTCTTCTTGTTTCCAACACTAAATATCTCTGCAATTTAGTATATTTTAGCACACCAGGATAGTGGCATTCAAAGTACCATTTGAATTTGTCATGTGGGTGACCATGTATAAAAATTACAATGTAATAATCCCTAACATTTACATACTTTCCATCTAACTGGGGCAGAAGAGAGCTTAAATTATTGGTAGGATCTTTCCATTCTTGAAACAAGAAATATGATTCTCTGCTCTTATGAAAACTAGGTGATACTGAAAGTCTTCCTTCCTTTTGGACCCAACTCAAATATTCCTTATGGCTTTATAATATGCAGCCAATACAGTTGTCTTCTGAGCCTACTTGTCATGATTTCAAAATGTAATACAGTGTTTGTGAGTTGCTCTTTTTATATAAGCTACTTTTCATATCTGTATGAAGAGTAGCTTATACAAAAAGAGTATCTCTCTCTCTTCTTTCTCCTCTCTCCTCCCCTGCTCTCTCTCCAAGTAGACGAGCTATGCCTATAAACACTTAGAAAAGCATTTTGTCCTGTTTTTCTTTGTTCACAATTTTTAATTGCATATGCTACCTGAAAAGGTTAAAGGAAAATACAAGTACATCAGTAATTATGTAACATATGAATGAAATAAAACTCCAAGATGAAGTTTGTTGACTGGATTTTTTAAAAAAACAAAACTATATGCTGCCTGTGTGCAATTGCACACACACACACACACACACACACACACACACACACACACACGCTGCTTTCATACCTAAAACTGAAAGTAAAAGATTAAAAAACAGATACCATAGTATTTTTTAAAAAGGCAGATGCCATAGCTGTACTAATATTAGACTCGTTAGAGTTTAGTGTAAGAAGTATTCAAAGGCATAAGGGAGGGACACATCATAAAATCAAAAACGCTCATTGAAAAGGAAGTTATCAGGATCTTAAATTTGTATGTATCATCTAAAATGATTCAAAAGGAAAAAATAAAACTATTGCTATTGTAAATAACATGATTATGTGTGTAGACAATCCAAAACAATCTACATATAAACCATTAGAATAAATAAATGAACTCAGCAAAGATCAGTGGATATACTGTCAACATACATGAAACAATTTCATGTGTGTACGCACATGTGTATGTGTACACGTGCAAGCAACAAACAGGAATTTTTAAGAAATACCATTTGCAAGATTTTCTTCTTTGTATGGCTTTGCATTGTCTTGCGTACATACAAATCAAGAAAGAGAGAAAGAAAGAAAGAAAGAAAGAAAGAAAGAAAGAAAGAAAGAAAGAAAGAAAGAAAGAAAGAAAGAAAGAGAAAGAAAAGGTAACAAGTATGGGTGAAGTTGTAGAGAAAAGAGAAAGAGAGAAAAAAAAAGGTGTATGGGTAAAGTTGTAGAGAAAAGACAATCTTTCTCTTTCTCTTTTCTCTACAACTTCACCCATACTTGTTACCTTTTTTCCTTCTTTCTTCTTTTCTTTCTTTCTTTCTTTCTTTCTTTCTTTCTTTCTTTCTTTCTTTCTTTCTTTCTTGATAATAGCCATCTGAACAGGCATGTGGTGATATCTCATTGTAGTTTGTTTTTCACTGATGATCAGTGATGATGAGCACATTTTTGTATGTCTGTTGGCTATTTGTGTAACTTTTTTGAGATATGTTTATTCAGGTCCTTTGCACATTTTAAAATTGGGTAATTAGTTTTTGACAAAGAGTTGTAGAATTTTATTTTATATATTTTGGATATTATCCTCTTAGCAGATACATGGTTTGCAAATATTTTCTCTCATACCACACTTCGGGATTTTTTTGTTGATTGTTTCCTTTACTTTGCGGAAGCTTTGTAACTTGATGTAGTCCTAATTTTTAATTTTTGTTTTATTTCTTGTGCTTTTGCTATCACATATTAAATATGTGATATCACACATTATTTACCAAGACTAATATCAAGAAGCTTTTTACCTGTTTTCTTCTAGGAGTTATACAGTTTCAGATCTTGTATTCTGTACTTTATTGGAGAGATAGTCTGCTTATTAAATCTGAATTTTAAAGACGTAAACTAATTATTTAAGTTTCATTTAGACAATGGAATGCAAACCCTAGAACACTTTGTTTAAATTGGTCACTCTGAACACATAAGCAAATCATAACTTGGCAATTATATCTTAACAAACATATTTTGGTTTTACATATTATTCTTGTCAATGTACTGGACAAGGAACTGAGGATAGAACATTAGCTCTTAATGAGATAGGGTATAAAAAGTAAAGGCAAATATTGACTAACATTACTGTTAATTAGCTTACTAAAATTGTTATAAGTGCTATATAAGACATGTATGCAATTCTAAGATAAAGTATAACAAAATGAGAATATGCAGAGTGGGGTTAATACCTTGACTGATATATAGTAAGCTCTCAACAAATATTAACTTATATATTTAGTACCTAGGTCTTAAGGTAATTTTCCTAGACAATGGAGTTACAAATATTCAAAGTCATTTCACATTGTTGCTATTTTACTTTAATAACCTGACTGAATCTACTTACTGCAGTGCTGTCAATGATATGAAAAGACCAGATAATAGCCGGGCTTGGTGGCTCAGCCTGTAATCCTGCGCCTTTGGGATGCTGAGATGAGTGGATTGCCCGAGCCTGCGGGTTCGAGACCCGCCTGGGCAGCGAGATCTCATCTCTTCAATAAATCAAAAATTCAGCTGGGCGTGGTAGCGCATGCCTGTAATTCCGGCTACTTGGAAGGCTGAGGCGGAAGGATCACCAGAGCCCAGCAGGTCGAGGCTGCGGTGACCGGCAGCGGCCACTGCACTCCAGTCTGGGCGACAGAGTGAGACTCCAACTCAAAAAAAAAAAGAAAAAGGAAAGACCAGATAACAGATTTGTGAGTGAAATTTGAAGTATTTGTAAAATGGTTGATAGTTAGTGAATGGGGGCTTTAATCAGAAGAAAAAGAAAAAAAAATCTGTGGCAGAAAGGGGTATATTTACTCAGAGTGATTGGAGAAATAGGCAGAGAGAGCACCTTTTAGAGTCTGCTAATGATTTTTTATTTTATAGTAAGAAAAATGGGATGCATCAGTAAAAATGATTCTCCACAACAGTATCAAGGACAAAAACCATACAATCATTTCAATCTATGATGAAATAGCATTTGATAAAATTCAACATCCCATCACGATTTAAAAACAAAACTCTCAACAAACAGCCCTATTAAAAAGTGGGCAAGTATATGAATAGACACTTCTCAAAAGAAGACATACCAGCAGCCAACAGATACATGAAAAATTGCTCAGCCTCACTAATCAAAAAAGAAATGTAAATTAAAACCACACTAAGATACCACTTAACTCCAGTCTGAATGGCCATCATCAATAACGCAAAAAACAGCAGGTGTTAGAGAGGATGTGTGGAAAAGAAAACACTTCTTCACTGTTGGTGGACATGTAAATTAGTACAACCTCTATGGAAAACAGTTCAGTGACTTCTAAAAGACCTAAATATTGACCTTCCATTTGACCCAGCAATCCCCCTACCCAGAGGAACTCAAATCATTTTATAAAATAGATACCTGCACACACGTTTACTGCAGCATTATTCATAATAACAAAAACATGGAACCAACTGAGCTGCCCATCGAAAGTGGACTGG
Organism: Carlito syrichta; assembly: GCF_000164805.1. Classification (NCBI taxonomy): domain Eukaryota; kingdom Metazoa; phylum Chordata; class Mammalia; order Primates; family Tarsiidae; genus Carlito; species Carlito syrichta. The sequence goes on along the minus strand of NW_007250790.1, from coordinate 1,372,425 downwards.
ATTAAAAAAAAGTGATACATATACATGATGGAATATTATGCAGCCATAAAGAAGGACAGAATTTTGGACTTTGCAGCAATTTGGATGGATTTAAGACTATCATACTCAGTGATCTATCACAGAAACAAAAAACTGAGAACCACATGTTCTCACTTATAAGCAGAAGTTGAACATTTATCATGACACTATAAAAAGGATTTGGCAGTAGTGACAGGCTACCAGGGGACAGAAGGAAGGGGGGCACATAACATCAACAAGGTACCTGATCTCAAGCCACATGAAACAGTGTGCAAAGGGCGGCCCAGACTTTACCTGTACAATGACTATTTACCTAATTCTGTATTGGACCTACATCTTAAAAAAAAAAAAATCCTCAAAATATTGGATATAAAGGAAACATACTTCAATACTCTCAAAAGGTTTTAAGCCAAGGAGTATAAAGATCATGTTTTATGCTTTTGAAAAATCTCTTGGTTGAAAGCCGGAGAAAATTTTGGAAGAAAAAAAAGAGTAGAACAAGGAACAAGTTGTGAGGCAAGAGTTTGAGGTAGTCTATCAATGAAGTAGTTAAGATATTTAGAGTGAGATTTTGTAATCAGTCCTGTTATCTGTTAATTGTGTGACTTTTAGCAAATTGTTTACCTTCTCTCAGTCTGCTTTCCTATATGTGTAAAGGAGACAGACATTCCGTATCATAATAGCTATCTGATAGTGTTGGTGTAATTATTCAGAAAGGCAACATGTATGAAGCACTTACATAGTGCCTGGCAAGTGTTGGGTATCATCATTAATGTGATATCAGTGGAAATGAAGAAAGTGGGCTGCACACAGACAAAATCGAAAGGATTTTATGACTGACTAATTTTACAGTTGAGAAAAAGGGCAATGAAGATGACTCCCAGGTTTCAGATTTGCCAAACTAGGTGAGAGAGGGGACAGAGAAGGGCTAGAATCAGAGAAACAATGGAAACGATTGGACATTTTGAATTTGAGGAGCCTTTGTGTCCTCCACTTGGAAGTGTCTACTAGGCGATATATAGATTCATCTCTAAGGAAGACCCTTGACTGGAGATAAAAGCTTGTAGAGTATGGGATGTGAAGATGGGGCTATTGCTCTCCCTTCTCCAGTCTCTCCAGTTATAGCCACTTTCTACAGTTCACTGTAGTGTAAGTACAAGTTTATTATAATAACCAGAACTATAAGACTATTGCAAAATAATTTTATTTCATCTGAATTCTTAAAAATTAATATCAGATAAATTTGATACCTTTCCTTGTTCATATGGATGTTCAAAATTTTCTCAAGAAGTTAAAGATAAATAAACATAACTAACTAATGTTATGGAAAGAACTGGAAAAATTATTAAAAAATTAACTTGCAAAATGCCAGAAGGAAATTTCTTCTTCTTTTGAATAAATAATTTATTGTTTTTACAGAAATTGGTAGGAATGTATATTTGCATGCCTACTTTGGAAAACAAACTGGTATCATGCAAAGCTGAAAATGCACCTGCTCAACAGCCCAGCAACTCCACTAGTTTCCATACGGAAACTCTTCTCGGTGTGAGTTGAAGACACGTACAAGAATGTTTAAAACAGCATTGTTTATAGAATTCCCAAACTGAAACAATTTAAATATCTATCAATGAGAGATTATTGTTATTATTTTCATATCATTTTATCAGTAAAAGTAAATCTCAAAGACAAAGTAGAGTGAATAAAGCAAGTTGAAGAGGAATACATTTGATATAACACCCCATATATATAGAACTTGAAAATATATTATGTAAAGATGCATAGTTAGTTAAAAAATAATAATCAAAAGCAAAGACTCATAAATAAAAAAATCACAGTAGTGTTTACTCTAGTACAGAAGAAAGAGAACTTTAATTGTTGAGGGGCAGAAAAAGGTTTCACAGGCGTTGGAAATGGTCCATTTCTTATGTTGATGGTGGGTCCGTAGGGGTTTATTTTATTGTTTATCACTCCTTGTCTAAATTATAAAATTGTTTCTTAATTTGTCTCTACTCCTATAGCTATTAATTCAATGTACCATAAATATTCATTTTTCATCTGAAGAACATGCTTTGAGAAGACAAATAATGGGTTCATGATGTATCATTAAATGATAAGTTGTTATAACCCCAAAGATCACAATACATTTGCTATCTACCATGCCCATTTTTTTCTCTGAAATTAAAACAAAGGTAGAGAATCTTAAAAATTAAATTTTAAAAATTAAAATAACTGAAAGATGAAGAAAATTTCTAGCATATTTATAAGGAAGTTTAGGATTAAAATGAGGTTTAGAGTTCCTTTGGGCAATGGAAGTCCAAGAGAAGTCATATATCTTTCTCAGGGACAAATAGCTCACTAGTGGCACAAAAAGAACTCAACTTCAAATATCTAGAATCCCAGTCTAGAACCCTTTACTACACAACAATAGATTATTTTAATTATATTCTTGTCTTTGTTTTTCTTCCCTATTTCATGGTTTTGTCTGCTCTAGAGGAGGAGGAAATTTGAAAGATATAAAGAGCATTGAACAATTTTTTTCTTCAGAGATTTCTAAAACAAAGTGAAATTACAGATTAACCTGATCACACTAACAGGCCTTAAATATCCTGTTTATCCCAAGTTTTAATACAATGGGGCTTTCATAATTTTTAAGAGGTATGTGGAAATTGTAAAGAGTAATGCCAGCTTGCTACGGAGGAATGTTTTTTCTTAGACAGATAAGGATCAGGTTAGTATTAGTGGTGCCAGAAATAAGATAAAATTTCACTTCAGAACTTGGGCTGTGTTGATCTACCTATCTTCATTTCATGTAGTCATTTATAGCAGTCAGGGTCAGTGAACTGATCTGTTGCAATTACTTTTCTGCCATCTTAAAAACATGATCTTTCCTAAGTGGTGCGCATGACATTCAGCAGCACCATCATGAACTGGTCACATTAATGGCAGCACAAGTGTACTAGCTTCACACAATGCTGTATATTTTTCAAAGGAAATAAGGCAATTATAAGGCTTCTTTTATAAAGTCAGGTATTTTCAGTAAATGGTATTTGACCTAAGGTGAAACTGCTATATTTAGTTAGAATATGAAAACTCTTCATTTTTTTCCTTTGCCCTACTTATATTTATTTTTCACAGAGTTCATGGCAGAAATGCTGTATTCTAAGCAGCAAAATAACACTTTTCTTTTGACCTCCTAATTTTCTCACTATTCATTTTTAATAATAAGTAATTCAAATGATAAAAAGTACCATATTTGGTATTTGGCCAGCACTGACATTTATTTTGAAAAAAAATTCAGTTTATGTATATGCATCAATTTTAGTGTTTATTTTGCTAAAACATTTCCAAAGAAGAAATTTTTCTTAGGGCAAAATTTCTTACCAACATCCTTTAGATTATGTAAGTCCAATTTTTCCAAATTCAAAATGTAAAACTGGATTTTCACATAAAGGCTTTCAGAGTTAGTCAGTATTCTGTCCATGTAATTAGATAGAAGTTCTTGGATTGCATGCTATTCAACAATCTCACTAAACAGATCTGAAACCTGATGCCTCAGGCAGGTATGAACTCCTGGAAGACTTTGGCACGGACAGACCACACCTGTTCCAGCTTCTAGTAAAATAAATAACCGTTGTAGAAAGAACTGACTATTAACAGTAAGAGAGTATCCCTCAGTGCATTTTCTGCTCTTCAAAGTGAAAATCAAAACACCAGCTCCTTTCTGCCTGCCTTCACTCACAGGGAAGTTCTTCATTTTTATGAAAGCTATTTCTTAGATATGACATTTAACTATACCCACTCTAATATCACTTATTGTTTTATTTATATTTACTAAAAACATTTAAAATGCATCAATAATATTCAAACCACTTAGATATCCTGAGATCAAATGCCTTGTAAAGTACAATATGTAAAGTACTATACAGTCATTTGAGATTAAGACTTAACTAATATAAATATCTCACTCAACTGTTCAGAGTTCATGACGACAAATGGAAGAATGAAAAGACAGAATGAGAAATAGACAGGCATTTTTAACTTTAGTACTCCCCCTTATTGCATTTCACAGTGATCACCAGTGGGGTTATACAGCTTGTTTTCTCTTTGACATTTCTTTATGGGAGGTGATGGTAGAGGCCAGAAATAATTCATGAGCCATAGGACAGTTAATTTCACTCAAACATTTCTCAGGCTATAACATTAAACAGAATCATTCTTAAAATAAACCACATTTTCCATTCCAAGGAGCAATTTCATTTAAAGGAGGAAAAGGAGGAGAAGGAAGAGAAGGAGGAGGAGGAGGAGGAGGAGAAGGAGGAGGAGGAGAAGGAGAAAAAGACCAAATCTTTAGCATAGACCATCTATCATAGTAACTATTCTTCAAATACACTGAAGTTCAAAAAAGGCATATTATAAAATGAAATTGCAAAAAAATCGCAGCTCTTTCATTATATTCCTTATTGAGCATCTACATGATGGCTATGTAAATCATTCTTTTTAGTATGTCTGCTATTATAGCTTTCATATTTGAATAATCTATGTAAATATAATTCCACTACATCACAAAACTATAACTACTAAATCACACAAAATAAATGTCAAATACTAACACTATCAATATAAATACCCAGAAGATAAATATAGTATGTGTTAATTACAGATATCCCAATTACCCTGATTTGACCATTATGTATATATGAGGTCGTGAGCTTGCCACTGTGCACTTACAGTGGCAGCACTTTGCAAATAACTTGGTAAGGTTTCATAAGTTTGGTATATCAGTGTCTCACAGCTGTGTTCGTGTTGACAAGTGGCAGTGTCTTGTTGAGTGGTGTTCATTATTGTTGTTGCATGTTTTTGTATGCCATCATGAGAATGTTGGAACTTAAATTACAGCAACAAACAAACATTAAATTTCTTGTTAAACTTGGCAAGAGTGGAAGTGAAATCAGGAACATGTTAGTCCACGTTTATGAAGATAACACCATGAACAAATTGGCAGTGTACAAAGGATTACATGTTTTTCTGAGGAGACAGAACGTATCACTGATGAAGAGAGGTCAGGACGGCCAGTAATGAGCAGAACTGACAGAAACATTGCAGAAATTTGTCAAACTTGTGTGTCAAAACTCTTGGCTGACTGTGAGAAGCATAGCAGACCAAATAAACATCAATAGAGAAACACTCAGGAAAATCTTAACTGAAAACATTGGCATGAGAAAGATGTGGGCAAAAAAGTGTTCCAAAATTGCTTTGATGGGTGGACTAGGTGCTGACATCAGGTCATAGCATGCCAAGGGGAGTACTTCAGAGGTGACTGTAGAAATATTCAGCATTGAGGTATGCAGCACTTTTTCTAGGATGAGTTTGCAAACTTAATTGTCAGACATATTATACAGGATTCAAAATATCACACATACCCTAAAAATATGTACTGTTAAATATCAATAAGGATGAATTCATTCTGAAAATGATAAAAAATGTATCAGTACCTATAGACAGTGATTAGCAGTCGTAAGTGAAGCACAATGTATGAACAAGGTAGGCTAATTTTTAAATGCTTCCTCATCTTTAAATTTGCTCTTTAGCCTTACCATCCCTTACTCTTATTAGGTAAGCTGTCCAATTTCACTAAGAAGGAAAGACAATGGTCAATATTATCTATTTTCCTATTTCATTATTTCTTATGTCTTAACTATAGTAAACTTATAAACATTACTACAGGATTCTAAACATTTTAGTTGAGTTTTTTAAACATTATAGTTGGTTATGAGAGCAAGAGAAATTTCTTAAGGTTCGTTGGATAAGAGAATGTCCTTGCCCCATTGATGTCTCCCTATCATTCCTATTGCAAGTGCTCAGTCACAGGGACTTTATTGTTGGCACAGTTTTCTTATTTTAAAACCAATTGGCTCACTCCCAAACATGCAGCTCTTTATATAGTATGTTTGAGAGGTCGAATGAGAGTCAGGGTGTCAATATACTTATTGGCAAAATGACAACAACCTATTACCTTTGTTGTAGCACTTTCATTTTCTATAAGGAATTCAGTGTGATTGTGTTTGTTTTTGAAATTTGTTTTATGAGATCCACTCAAAGAAAAAAATAATTGGGTACAATTTAAAATGATCAAAGCTCCCCCAAAGCACTGGATCTTTTTATTTTTTCACCAGTGTTAAGTGAAAACACTGACTTAGTACTAGGAGTAACTCTACTGAGTAACCCAGATTATTGGCCCCATTTGAACCACAGTCACTTTTGTAATACTTCCTGGCGACCTGAGTTTTTAGGGAGATAATCGAAGACATAGGAATTTGCTTTTGCCTGTATTTTCCTAAATGGCATTCTAAAACCCTCTTCTTTTTAAAAATTAAATAATTAGGCATTATACTAGCCAGTGGCAGGAATATGGCAGTGAGTGAGAGAGTCCCAGCACTGACCTCAGTTTATACTGACTACCGAGGAAAATAAACAATGTAACTATTAAACTGTTATTGTTTTGGGAGTGACAGCACAGAGTATTCTAAGAAGACAAATGGGAGTGGTTGTAGCTGACTGAGTCTAAATGTGTTGGAAAGGTCTACTAAAAGAATTATTTTTAAAAACTTAGAATCTGAATAGAGACTGTTGATGAGAAAGTAGCTAGGCAAATACAAAAAGGAATTATGGGACAAGAGTATTATAGGCAAAGAAGAGACAGTGTGGGAAACCCACGGTAGAGAGAGACTGCTAAGTCTCAGGAGAACAATGCAAGATGAGTTTAGTGAGATACTAGAGTAGGAAGACTTTGTAAGTTATGTTAAAGGTGGCAGAAAGTCACTGAAGACTTTAAGAGGAAGTGATCCCTGTATGTTTTACTAAGGTAATGCTGGTTGCAGTGTAGACCAAATAGTTGAATGAACAAAATGTTTCATAATTTATTTTTGCCATGAAGAAATTTTGAGTACCTATTTCCAGTTAATTTTAATATATTTATTTTTTTATAAATTATATATCTGTACTTTATTGGTCTATATCTCAAGACATTGTGTGCAATTGGGGTAAAGTTTATGATTAATAATATCATTTCAAATTTTTATCCAATTTCTTATCACATTTTATCAGATCATTATTGTTTTTATCTGGTAGCATAACCAAGAAAAAGCCAGGTCTAGAATGTTTCGTTCTGATATTTTCTTACTGTTTACTAATAATACGAAGAGGGACCCCCAAAATTTCAGAATTTATTTAATAAATAGTCTGTATTTATTCATACATGTTTAAACTTCAGTCACCTTTCACGAAGTTGCAACGAAAAAAAAAAATCATCTTCAAAGTACTCTCTGCTTCAATACACCTATCAAGATGCATTTTTCCACTGGTCAAAACAGTTTTTGAGCTCATCAATTTTGACTCCTTTTAGGGTTTCTGTCTCTCTCTCTCTCTTTTTTTTTTTTTTGTTTCACCTCTTCCACACTGGCAAAATGTTTCCCATTAAGGACTTGTTTCACATGGAAAACAAAAATAAAGTCACTCAGAGGCAAGAATGGGTGAATAGGAAGGGTGGGACATGGAGATCATACTGGGTTTTGGTCAAGAACTGCTGAACACTCAGCATGGTGTGGTTGGGTGTGTTGCCATGGTGGGAGAACCAGCCACTTTTTTGCCACAATTTCAGATGTTTCTTCTGCAAATCATGAGGCACCCTTCAAAAACTTCCAGATAAACATTGATTGAGCTGAAGGAACAAATTCTGAATGTACTTCAAGGGGCCTGGCCTCCAAAAGATAATCCTGTTTTGTTTTGTTTTGATGAGGGGGAGGATGGGATTACTATTTTTTTTTTCTTTTATTTTTTTTTTAGTTTGACTTCATCTCAAAGTTTTATTTTAAGAATATTTTAAAACCCAATTTTATATTTTTTGAAGACTACAACTGAGTAGCATAAATTGTAAATTCACTTAACCAGGCATAGGTCAATTGCAATACAATGCAGCATACTAGAAGTGAATGGACAAGTGTGGATGCCATTATTAACTGCTTTTTGATGTAGAATTGCCAGATTAGCCTCAGGAAATCTTTTGTACTTTATGTCACATTCAAATAAATGACTTGGGGACTGATTATAATGACATATATTAATTCCAGATGTTAAATATAGTAAGGCTTTTTTTTATATGTTTTAGATAAAATGAATATAAATAAAAGCTAAAATAATTTCTTTTTGAGATGCAATAAATCATTTTGGGTCCCTGAGATTAAATAGTCTCCACATTGAAGATGATATTTGTGAGGGCTGAATGCAGGAGAGCAGCGTCCAAAGTAGGGATTCAAATAGAAAGCTGCTGTCTAATTACAAGAAGGTGAGATGATTAGTACCTGAGAGATGACACAGTGAATGGAGAGAAGTGGAGAGGTTTACAAGGCAAAACAGGCAGGAACCATTTGGTATCTTACTAGATAATGAAACCTTGGAGAAGTCCCAGATTCAATGTCTTCCTCTTCTTGATTCAAATTCTTTTTCATAGGTAGTCAAAACATACACTTTTCATGCTATCCCTGAGCCAACTGTAACAGACCCACTAGAGGTGATTTTAATGCTGATTTCTTAGTACAACTTTAGTTTTATTGATAAGGAAACATTGAAGATACTGTACAGGTAGCTGTATTTTAAACAAACATCCCAGATGAAACTGATGAACATAGAGTTTAAGTATCATTGGTCTAGAGAGAACTTGGAGTACACTTATTGCCCGGAGTCCACGTGGACTTATAGAATATTGTGGAGCTATCCATCTAGTATATGCCTTCTAGAATAAGAGCTGTTTGATTAAGTTATCAATGATTTATTTTGCTTAAATGTTATTTTGTTTTGTTGTCCTCCTCCTATAAAATCTAGAGAACTTGGAAAAGATTAGTCTTATATAGCCTTTAAAAATCCAAGTAACATTCAAGCAGAGGCAGTCTTAGGTGTTAGCTATTATTGATGTTATAATTTGAAAATGTAAGTTATGGTGCAATATTTTGTGTATACAAGATTATCCTGCTCACCATCTATAGATGTGTCATTAATAAAACTTAAATATTAACAGAATTTGTTTTATACAGTATGTTTAGTGCAGTGATAATGTGGTAAATTACAATTGAAACACTAATTATTCAAGTATATTTACATACTTTTTTTCCTGGTAAAGGATATTTCATTTTGATCATCCCTCCTTTGGTCTGAGATCTCTAAATTACCTCAGTGATAAGATATACCCTATTTTTAAAAATACAATAAAATAAAAATCAGAGTAAAAACTGTCTTTTCCTGGCACATTTGAACTTTATAGAGACAGGCTTCAGTAATAAAATTTATTTGTACTTTTATTTATTTGTACTGTTATTATTTATTTGTACCTTTCCACAGCTCAATATTTAAAGAGTTTAAAAGAAAAAATTCTGTGTATAATGGGGTGGATTTCTGAAGAAGGTAAAAAGAGTTTAGTCATACTGTATTTGAAAATGTTGAGATCAGTTCACTTTCACTTGATTTTCTTTGGAGAACAGTTTGACTGTTTGGGAATTAGTCATAAACAATTTAGTTGTGATTTCTCAAAATACAAGCTCACTGGAGGTCCTTGGAAGATTCAGGGTGAAATCGCCAAAGCCCTATAGCTCAATAGTATCTGAAAATATTAGAAAAATTGCATCAAGAAGGCCTCTCAACTTGTTCTTGCTGATTATTAAATTAGTCACAGTAAAAGCACACACTTTTTTCTTTTGGATAAAAAGTCCTGGGCTTGATTACTTTCATCACCATTTACTACTTATACAATTATATTCAATTCCTGTGCCTCAGTATCACAATTCCAAAGATGGTCATTAAAATGATTATATTTTTGTTGTTTTTTATTATTGCCATTACCATTATTAAGTCTGACTCCACAAAAGAGTTGTCAAATCTTGTATAAACGGACCAGGAATGAGAAAGGTAGTAAAGGAGAGAAGGGGCAGGGGAAGTGTATTTCTCCTTCCAGAAAGTTCCCTTCAGAAAAAAGAAAGAAAGAAAGAAAAAAAAAAACCAAAAAAACCTGTGTTGCTGCCTACCCACAAGGCAACTCTAAAAGAACAAAGTCTTCTGTCTCCAGAGTAAGAGGGAGAAAGAGATAGAAAAAGATAAGAAATGAAAATTGGAACATCATATAAGACACACTGAGTTAGTCTAGGGTATTTTGAGGCAAGTTATCCAGGTAGAGCAATCAGTCAAATTGTGGCAATGACTAATTTACAAGATGTGTTATTCCTGGGATGTTAAGTTCAGGTCCATTTCCACACAATGTTAGTGTATCATCTTCTGCTTCTGTTCATGATAGTCCTTTGTCAAGTTTATTTGTTGTCAGTTCTTCTCCTTCCAAATCTATCTATATATTTACAAATTATTCCTTACATGCATCCAGTTTTGCGGGGGGGAAGGATCATTTCTCTTCAATAATCCTTTCACCTCTTTTTTTATATCTTCAATGATCTCTTCTTGATAGGTATATCTTACCCAGCCTATAATTATACTTTCGTCTATTTCTTAACAACAAAAATGTATCTTCTATTTGTCTTTTCAAACTAATACCTCATATGTTTCCTTTGCTTCTCAAACTGTACAATCAGTATGACAACGTTTCCAGAACTTATCGTTCATGCTTCTGGCTCCACTTCTCACTTCTCTTCTTTCCTAGAGCCACTGATCTGGCTGTCCCAACCCAGTCTAGTAACGCCACCTCCTCCTGCATGTCTAATTATCCTCTTCTTCCCTTGAATTTTGGGTTAATGCAGTGGATTAATCACTTGTTCCTCTTCCTTGTTTGCTTTTCTCTCCCTGGCTTCTCTGTCTTTATAGATTGCTCTTTCTCAGAGTCCCATGAACTGTCCTCAAAGCATTATCTTATACCACTGCTCTAGTACTCTCTTCTTTATTTTAAAGCTTCAAAGAATATTCACAATCAGGACTTTTAAGCTTATGTCCACAAGTCCTTCTCCTTATTCTTCTTCCTCTAGCACTGCAGCTAAATTATGCCACCTTATAATCTTACACCATCCTAAGAATACCACAAGATTTCATCTTTATCTCCTCTGCCTGTAATTATGTTTTCCTCTTGCTTGACTTTCCTTGTCTTTCTTCTTGCCTTTGGTCAAGGTACTCTTAATTACACTTTAAAGAACACTTCTGGAGCATTTAGTAGCAGGGCTTTTTCTCTGCCATTAAAGAAAGAATGTGACATCTGAGTTCTCTGTGCTTCTACGTCCTCTTTTTTTGTTAGTAGTATACCACTCATACCGTATTATAATTTATTATATTGGTGTATTTTTCTGTGTTGAAATTTTAATTTCTTGATAATAAGGACTGTGTTTTGATCATCTTTTCCCCCCTAGAAACTAGACTAATGCCTAATATATGGTGGTTTTCTAAAAAAAAAAATACATTTGCCTGTATACTGTATGTGTGTTGGAAATAAAAAACAAATTAATTTGTTTGCATATTATGGTTCCAGACACAGGGTAAATTATGTGAATATTTTCACCAAATTATCTTGTCTTTTAACTTTCCATTTTTTTAATATGCAGAAATTTATAATTTGAAGTCCAAATTATCAGTTTTTATTGTCAGCATTTTTCTGTGTTCTGTTTAAAAAACATTGTCAAAAGCTAAGAAAATGAAGATAGTTTCCTAGGTTTTCTTCCAGGACCTTCATGGCTGTATTATCTCTTGGCATATCATCTATCTCAAATTAATATTTTGTGTATGCAATAAGGGGCCACAGATATATTTTAACACTATATAAATATCAATCTTTTCTAGTACTATTTGTCGAAGAAGATTTTCCCCCCATTGGATTACTTTGGTGCCATTGTTGAGACTCAGTTGACCATGTAAGAGTAAGTGTGTATCTGGACTTTAAAATTTCTGGTGCCCATTTATTTTGGATAGATTTAATTCAATCAACAAATATTTACTGTGCAGTAACCATGAATTAATAATATCTCATTTGTATTAGCTTTAAAAATTCAAATCTGAGGGAAAAAATGTGATTTACTTAAGGAAAGATGAATACAGTTCAAGAATGCAGAGATTATACTTAAATTTCTGTATTTTAAAGTTCATTAAATTACAAATTTTCTTAGCTCATTAGACTTCTTATCTGGTACTTTAATAAAAAGTGTCTAGATGTGATAATCACTTATACTTTCATGAGTATCTTGCCTTTTATTGCAGTACAACAAAAGTTACTTTCTATATGTCAGGTTTCTTTAAAAGTAGTATGCAGTCCGGATGTGGTAGCTCAAGCCTATAATCCCAGCACTTTGGGAGGCTGAGGTGAGAAGATTGCCTGAGCTCAGGGGTTCAGGACGAACCTGGGCAATTTGGTGAGACCTCTTCTCTATAATAAATCAAAAAATTAGCTGGGCATGGTAGCAAATGCCTATAGTTCCGGTTACTTGGAAGATTGAAGTGGAAGGATCACCTGAGTCCAGCAGACCAAAGCTGCAGTGGCCATGAGTATGCTGCTGCACAATAGCCTGGGCAACAGAGTGAGATTCCAACTCAAAAAAAAAGTATGCATACATTTATATACATATACATTGCTTACATTGTTCTTACTACTCACTTATATCCTCATTACTGGAGTTATTAAAATTATTATCTTAATTTAATCGTTAAACAAAAATGCACAAAAATAGTATGCATACATTTATATACATATACATTGCTTACGTTGTTCTTACTACTCACTTATATCCTCATTACTGGAGTTATTAAAATTATTATCTTAATTTAATCGTTAAACAAAAATGCACAAATCGTAAGCATATAGCCTGATGAAATATCATAAAACAAATACACCCACATAACTTGCATTTAGAAATAGAACATTACCAGCATCACAAAAACTTCTCTCATGACCCTTCTTAAACCACTAGCGTCTTTCTGTTCCTCAAAGATAACCACCATCATGATAACTCATACCATAGGGTAGTTTTGAAATTTCCATAATTTAAATCTTATAGGGTGGAAATCATGAAGGCATGCTGCTTAAGCACAATTTCCAGGAAGGACTCCCTGCCATCTGCAAGGAATGTGGTTACCTGCCAGCCTCTAGTTGTGAGCTTCTGCATCTGTCTCAGCTTTAAGCCAAAGCCACACTATTTTTAGCAATCCCAAGCCAATGACTAAGTCAGGTGGCAGTAGCTTAAGGACATGCTCTTCCTGAAGTATCCATCAGGCAATTACTGAACAAGCTCAGTGTACAAGGGTTCAGCCATTTCTACCCAAAGTAGAATTGCCCTAATTGCCAGTCTGCCCCAGAGGTCCCCATTGGACTGGTTAAAATTTTGTCAAATTTACATCATCCTCTGAGGATTCCCTTTGCTCAGTCTTGCTTCCATTTTCCTTTTTCAGCTATTACTCCCAATTAGCCATTTGCTGATACACAAAATCTGCTTTTGTTCAATATTATATTACTGATATTTATATTCTTGATGGTTGACATTTGGGTTGTTTCCATTGTGTACTACTATGAATAAAGAGGATATGAACATATGTGCAAGACTTTGAGGGGGCATGTATTTTCAGTTGAGTGAGAATTGTTGGGTGAAATAGACCTCCATACAACATATGAGAGTTCCAGTTGCTTTATATCCTTACCACTATTTTATGTTGTCAGGCTTTTAAATTTCATTTCTAGAGGATATAAAGATACCTCGTGGTGTTCTTAATTTGATTTTCCCTATTGACCAATTATGCTCAACATCTTTAAATATGTTTATTTTTCATTTAAAAAATCTTCTTTTCATGTATTTTGCCTATTGTTATTATATTTTCTTTAGAGTAGGAAAAAAACGTTATATATTCTGGGCACATGTCCTTTGTCAAATCTATTGTACTGTGAGTATTTTTACCAATTTATCTTGCCTTTTAACTCTCTAATATTTTAATTTGCAGAAGTTTATATTTTGATGGAGTCCAAATTATCAATTTGTATTGCCTGTATTTTATGTGTTCTGTCTAAAAATCTGTCACAATATAAGATAATAAAGTTAGCCTCCTGGGCTTCTTCCAGGGCCTTTATGGCTGTAAGTATTACTTTTAGGCATATCATCTGTCTCAAATCAATATTTTGTGCATGAAATAAGGAGTTAAATATATTTTTAAACTTGATATAAATATCAATATTCTTAATCAACACTATTTGCTGAAGAAGTTTTTTCCCCCATTGGGTTACTTTGTTGCCACTGTTGAGACTCAATTGACCATACAAATGTAGTTGTGTTTCTGGACTTTTTTCTGTTTTATTTTGATCAATTTTACATCTTTTTAAAAAAACTTTACATCTTTACACTGTTATTACACTATCTTGATTTCTATAGAAGTATAGTAAGTATTAAATCACATCAGATAAACTTCCAAATGTGTTTGTTTTCATAATTGTTTTTGCTTATTTAGATCTCATTACTTTTTACACATAAATTTTATGTCAGCTAGTCAATTTCTATAAAATAGCCATCTTTAAATCTAAGTACATTTGGGGAGAATTGATATTTTAAAACTATAGTGTCTTCTATACAGTCTGTATTTTTATCTAGGTCTTTAGTAATTTCTCTCAGAAAAGTTTTGTAGATTGTAAATATCAAATGTCCTTCTTAAAATTTATTCCTAAGTGTTTAATGATTGATTATACTATTGTAAACATATATTTGAAATTTTAATTTCCAATTATTTGTTGCTAGGTACAAGCAAAATATGCTTATTTTCCTAATATAGGCCTTCTATTCTGCAATCTTATTAAATGCACTTATTTTAATTTTGGGGGGGAGGATATTCCTTAGTGTATTGTATATAAACAATCATGGAATCTGTGAATAAAGTCTGCTTTACTTATTCTTTTCAAATTTGTATGACTCTTTTTTTTTTTTTTTTTGAATTGGAGTCTCACTCTGTCGCCCAGACTGGAGTGCAGTGGCCGCTCCCGGCCACTGCAGCCTTGACCGGCTGGGCTCCGGTGATCCTTCCGCCTCAGCCTTCCAAGTAGCTGGAATTACAGGTGCACGCTACCACGCCCAGCTGATTTTTTGATTTATTGTAGAGATGAGGTCTCGCTGCCCAGGTGGGTCTCGAACCCGCGGACTCAGGCAATCCACTCACCTCAGCCTCCCAAAGGCGCGGGATTACAGGCTGAGCCACCGAGCCCGGCTGTATGACTCTTATTTCTTTTACTTGCTTTTTTTTTTTACTGGCTAAGACCTCAATACAATCTTGAATAGAAATGGTAAAAGCAGATACCCTTACCATTTTTCTAGTCTTAGGCAGAAAGTGCTCAATATTTCACCAATAAGTATAATGTTAGCTGTGTGTTTTTGTCATATGCTTTATCAGATCAAAAAAGTTGTTTTTATTACTAGAGTTATGAGAGTTTTCACATAAAGTTTGTTTTCTCAAATGCATTTTTTTGCATCTATTGCAATGATGATTATATGATATTCTTGAAAATTCTGTCAATGTTTTGAAGGACCAGGTTTGACTTTTTTAATGTTGAACCAATCTTGCATTCTTAGGATACTTGTGTGTGTGTTTATGTGTACATATGTATATGTCAGATATGACACATATGTCAGTATCTGATATATGTGTATATATATACACAAAAACCCACACACAAGTATTTCTTGATTCTGTTAGTTGACATTTTTGTAAGAATTTTTCTTAGTATACAGTTTTGCCATGACAAAATACCATAAACCAGGTAGTTTTAACAACAAAAATTAATTTTCCCATATTTAAGGTGGCTGAGAGTCTGAGATCAAAGTGCCAGCATAGTTGGGTTCTGGTGAGGAATCTCTTCCTCACCTGCGTATGGCAAACTTTTCACTGTGTGTTCACATGAACTTTCCTTGGTTCAAACATGTGGAGAGAGAGCAAGTACTATGGTCTCTTCTTCAAATGGCTCTAGTCCAATCATGGGTGCCCCACCTTCATGACCTCATCTAATCCTGGTTACTTCTAAAAGGCCCCATTTGCAAAAGTCATCACACTAGGGATTAAGTCTTCAATATATAAATTCTAGGACAATACAAACATTAAGTTCATAACAGCATTTGTATCTATCAATAAAAATAGAGTATAATTTTCTTGTCATTTATTGTTCACATCAGACTTTCACATAACAGTTCTAGTGAGCAACACCTTCAATTATTAAATAATGTTCTCTATATTTTTCTCTGGAAGTGATTGTGTGGAATCATGTGATTTCTTCTACTAAGTTTATTAGAATTTATTGGCATTATTTCTTCCTTAAATATTTGCTAAAATTTACCAGTGAAGTTATCTGGATTTGGAATTATTTATGTAAAATGATTAAATTTTGAATTATATTTCTTTAAAGAACAGATAAGATCTATTTTTATTATATAATTTTTTAAAATTTGCATCTTTAAGGAACTTACAATTTTTATTTTAAAATTTCAAATACATACACACAGATTTTTGTCATAATATTATTTTACCTTTTTGAATCTTGATATTGGTTATTTTAAAAATATCTTAAATCTAAAATTTTCCAAAAGTATATACATTTTTTAGTCTCTTCAAAGGACCTATTTTTACTTTTGTTAACCCTCTTCATTGTGTTTGATTTATTGAATTGCTTTCTGCTATTGCATTTATAATGTTTAGATGTTTATGTTTGTAGCATACAGTTAAGTCTTTACATTTCCTCTATGGCTGGTTTTTTTAAATTTATTTTTTATTATAGAGTTTTGGGGTACAAATGAGGATTAACTACATAAGGAAGGTGCATGTGTGAAGTTGGGACTTTTAACTGGTTCTTATTCCCCCCTTGTGTTATGTACCACATTTTCTTTATCCAGTCCACTTCTGATGGGCAGCAGTGTTGGCTCCATGTTTTTGCTATAATGAATACTATAGCAATAAACATGCTTGTGTAGATGTCTTTTTGGTAGAGCAATTTATGTTCCTCCAGGTATATTCCCAGGATAGGGATTGCTGGATTGTATAGAAGATCAGTTATTAGTTCATGTAGGAATTGCCACAGTGTTTTCGATAGTGATAGTGGTTGAACTAGCTTGCATGTTCATCAACAGGGTAGAAGTGTTCCCTTTTTTCCACATTTGTGCCAGTATCTGTTATTTTTTGACTTATTAATGATAATCCTTAATGGAGTTAGGTGGTATCTCAATGTGGTTTTGATTTGCATTTCTCTGATGAACAGTGAGGCTGAGCATTTTTTCAAGTGTCTGTTAGCTGCTTGTATGCTATCTTTCGAGGACTGTCTGTTTATGTTCTTTGCTCACTTTTTAGGGGATTTTTTTTCTTTCCTTTTGTCTGACTTCCTTGTAGATCCTAAATGCTAGGCCTTTGTCAGATGCATAATTTGGAAATATTTTTTCCATTCTGAGTGTTGTCTCCTTACTCTCTAGATGTTTTCTTTTGCTGTGCAAAAACTCTTCAGTTTGATGGGGTCCCACTTGTCCATCTTATCTTTTATGAGATTCATTTTTGGGTTCTTAGTATAAAATTTGTTGCCTATTCTGATGTGCATAAGGGTGTTTCCTACATTTTCTTCTAGAATTCTTATAGTTTGACCCTTACATTTAGGTGTTTGATCCCTTTTGAGTTTATTTTTGTATATGGTGATAGGGAGTGGTTCAGTTTCATTCTTCTGCATGTAGTTAGCCAGTTTTCCCAACACCATGTTCTCCTTATCCCAGTGATTGTTGTTGGTGGCTTTGTCGACGATGAGTTCATTGAAAGATGGTGGTGTTTTTACTTCTGGAATCTCTGTTCTGTACCATTTGATTATGTGCCAATTACTGTAATAGTACCATGCAATTTTAATTACTATAGCCTTATAATAAAGTTTAAAGTCTGGAAGTGTTATATCTCTTGCTTTGTTCCTTTTACTGAGGATTATTTTGACTATTCATGCTTTTTTTGTTTTCATATGAAATTTCTATCATTTCCAGGTCTGAAAAAATTATGTTTGTAATTGGTATTACATTGAATCTGTAGATTGCCTTGGGTAGGGTGGACATCTTGACAATATTGATTCTTCCAATTCATTAGGATGGGATGTTTTCCCATTATTTGTGTTATCCTTGATTTCTTTGAGCAGTGTTTTATAGATCTCATTGTAAAGGTCTTTCACTTTTTTGGTTAGGTGGATGCCAAGGTATTTCTTTTTTTTTTTTTTCTTTTGTGGTTATTACAAATGAGATTGTGCTTTTTATTAAAATTTCTGCCTGCTTGTTGTGGTGCATAGAAATGCAACTGTCTTTGGAACACTGATTTTGTAACCTAAGATTTACTGAATTCGGTTATCAGTATGAGGAGGCTTTTGACAGGCTACCTAGGGTCTTCTAGGTATAGAATCATATTATCCACAAAGAGGGATAGCTTAACTTCTTTTCCTATTTGGATACCCCTGATTTTCTTCTCTTGCCTGATTGCTCTGGCTACGACTTCCAGCACTATGCTGAATATGAGGGGTGAGAGTGAGCATCCTTGTCTTGTTCCAGTTCTTGGGGGAATGCTTCTAGCTACTGCCTATTGAGCAAAATATTAGCTATGGGTGTATCATAGATGGTCTTTACTGTTTTGAGAAATGTTTCTTCTATGCCTAGGTGCTCAAGGATATTTATCAAGAAGGAATACTGGATTTTGTCAAGTGCTTTTTTTGCATCTAATGAGATAACTATGTGGTTCTTGGTTAGTGTGTTGAATTATGTTTATAGTCTTGTGAATATTGAACCAGTTCTGCACTCCAGGAATGAAGCCCACTTGGTCATGGTGGATGATTCTTGAGATGTGTTGTTGAATTTGATTTGCTAGAATATTGTTGAAAATTTTTGTGTCTACGTTCATCAAGGAGATTGGCCAGTAATTCTCTTTCTTTGTTGAGTCTTTGTCAGGTTTGGTATATTATTAGCTTCATAAAATGAGTGGGGGGAATTCCATTGCTCTCAATTGCTTGGAATAATTTCAAGAAGATTTTATCAGTTCCTCCTTATTTGTCTTATTGAATTCAGCTGGGAAATCATCTGGTCCAGGACTCCCCCCCCCACCCCCCACCGCTGGGAGGTTTCTTATGACTGTGTCAATTTTCTGAATTGTTATTGGTCTGTTTAGATTTCCAATTTCTTCTTGTTTCAACCATGGAAAGTTCTGTGATGTCAAAAATCCTCAATTTCCTTTCTATTTTCTAGTTTATTTGTATACAGGTGTTATTGTTATTCCACTGTGATCTGAGAAGATGCATGGGATTATTTCAATCTATTGAAATTTGTTCACACTTGATTTATGTCTAAGAATGTGATTGATCTTGGAATATGTTCCATGTGTTGATCAGTAGAATGTATACTCTAGATGTTGGGTGGTGTTCTATAGATGAACTATTAAATCCATTTGATTGAGCATTGAGTTAAAGATCCAGATATCCTTGTTCGATTTTTCTCTTGATGATCTGTCTAGTGCTATCAGTGGGGTATTTAGGTCTCCACCTGGATTGTTTGGGTGCTGACGTACTCTCTTAATTTATTTAGTTGTTTCATATGCCTTGGGGCTACTGGGTTGGGTGCATATATGTTTAAGATGGACATTTCTTATTGGTGGAGTGAGTCTTTTATCATTATGTAGTGTCCTATGTTCTTTTTTAACTTTTGATGGTGTAAAGACTGCTTTGTCTGATATTAGAATAGCCATTTATTCTCTTTTCTGTTTTCTATTTGCCTGAGAAATCATTTTCCTCCTCTGGAACTTGGAACCTGTGGGTATCCTTTGCAGTGAGATGAATTTCCTGGCGGCAGCATAATGTTGGATCATGCTTCTTTATCCAGTTTACCTCTCTATGCATATTCAGTGGTGCATTCAGTACATTCATATTCAAATTAATTACTGAAATGTCATTGTTTATTTCTGGTATTTGAATCTTAGGGGGTTGATTTGGTTCTTGTTGACTTTTGTATTTATATTTGTGTGTATTTTCATTTTGGAGTGCTCTGTATGCTCTGTTAACTCTGTGCTTGCCTGTATTTTTGTGCTGATTATGACTATTGTTCCCCCCTCCCCACCCGTATTCAATACCTTCTTAAGCATCTCCTGAAGGGCTGTTCTGAAGTTATTATATTCTCTTGAGGGTGGAATGTCTGGTTAGAAATTTAATTCTCTATCACAGATGAAACTTAACTTCTTGGAGCAGGAAATACTTGACTGGAATTGCTTGTCTTTGGGAATGTAAAAGTGGGATTCCAGTCCCTTCTGGCTTGTAGTGTTTTTGCAGATATGTCTGGAACAATTGTGATGGGTTTTCCCCAGTAGGTGGTCTGGCTTTTCTCCCTTGTTGTCTTTATGATTTTTCTTTTATGCTTATGTTGTACAAGTAGATTAATAGGTTTCTTGGGGATTGTCTTCTGATGTGATACCTTGCAAGGGTTCTTGCATCTCTTATGCTTGAATGGTTGACCCTCTAGTGAGATGTTGAGAGTTTTCCTAGAAGAGTTCATTGAATGCTTGTTCCATGGTGTTCTCAGTTTCCATTCTGCTTCAGGTATATCAATCAGGCATAGATTTGACATCTTGCCATAGTCCCACTTTTCTTGGAGGCTTTGTTCATTCTTTATAAGTCTTTTTAAAATGTTTCAACAGACAGGGTGAGTTTCATATTTTGGTCTTCAAGCCATAAGAGTCTTTCCTCTGCCTGAATGATCCTGCTCCCTATGCTTGCAACTATGTTTTAAATTTCCAGGATGAAGTTCTTTATTTCCATTATTTAAGAATGGGTTTTTCTGAAATTGGTCAACTCTGCTTTTCCTTTCTGTACAACTTTGGTGAATTTTGCTTTTAGTTTCTC
The DNA here is from genome assembly GCF_000164805.1 of Carlito syrichta. NCBI lineage: Eukaryota > Metazoa > Chordata > Mammalia > Primates > Tarsiidae > Carlito > Carlito syrichta. The sequence continues at coordinate 1,351,532 of NW_007250790.1, read as the reverse complement.
ATAGTTCTCTTTATTCATTTTAGTCATCCAGTCTCTGATTTCTGTAACTATCATCTTTGGCAGGTCATTCTAGGGGACTTTCATTGTTTGGGCTCTGACAGTCACTTTTTTGAGGCTGTCTCTTTAAGACTATGAGAATTGTTTGTATTTTTCCATTGATTCTTCCTCATTTGTGACAAGCCTCTCTTCCCTCTCTCTTTTTCCCCTTTGGTTTTGTTGCTTTGAAACTAGTCAATTGCCCTCTGTTCTAGGGGCCTTTCTGTCACTCAGTATAGGTCTCTTGGTGAGAGACAGCAGGGCACTCACTCTTGCTCCATGCTCCACCCTGTGACCAGTCTCTTTGCTGCAGATTTTTCTATCCTGCTGTTAATCCTGTCAGGTTAGTTTTCAGACACCGTTGCAAGCACTCTGTGAAGAGTTGGTGGGGGGCTGCACTACCCATTTGCTTTCTGTGGTTTGCAGCCCCAAAACCTTCCTACCAAGAAAGAATTTGGATGTCTTTCTTGTCACTTTCTCTCTCCTTATTCAAGTTTACACTCAGCACTTGAAAGAAAACAAGTTCTCTGCCACAGGGGAATCTACCCTGTGAGGATGTGGGACTTGCTTGTTATCCTTCCTGACGTGGCAGGGGAGTTGGCAGCCAGTTGGTCTTGGCAGGTACTAGCTGAGTTCAATCAGCAGATGAGCTTTCCTGGTCTAGGAGGCAGCTGAGCTCCCCCAGCAGAAGGTGTGCTCTTGGTGGGTGTTCAAGCAAGGTTTATTTTCCATTCTGCTTGGGCTCCAGGGGTCCACCCACTGCTGTGCCCTGACCAGGACTCCTCCCATGTGGGGCCAATGATGCACACAGCTGAGTGGATGGGACCTGATCCCAAATATATCCAGATCATCACCCCCTTGTGTTCACGGAACAGGACTTCAGTTCGTTGTGAGCCTGATGCATGGTAGAAAATGGGGTACCCAAATTCCAGCATTTGCCATAGCTTTCTGGTCTCTATGTATTCAAAGAGACCTTTGCTGGGTGCAGGGTGTTTTCCCCCTCCAAAACTGTTCAGGGTGTCTCCACTTATTGAAGGCTGGGTCCCTATTCTCTGCCTCATTGGGTGAGGGAGGCACTGGTCTGCTGCTCCATGGTGGCCATCGTGACTGTCTTCTGTGACTAGCTTTAATTGTATCCTGTGGCTTTTTCATATCTGATATAATTTATTCAGTTCGAATGTTTTTAAATTTTTATCATTATTTCATCTCTGAGCTTTAAAATACACAAAAGTGTATTGCATAAAATTTCTATGCAGTGGAAATTTTCTAGTTAACTTTTTTAAATTGATCTATGTAGCCAGAGAACATAATCTTACAATTCTAGTTATTTATTTATTCATTAAGGCTTACTTTCTGATTTAGTGTGTGGTCATATTTAGCGAATGTTTTACATGTATTTAAAAAGAGTATCCATTCTCTGTTGAATGTAGTGCTCTATTTGTGTCAGTCGAATTTGCTTAATCACTTAAAGTATATATTCTTATCCTTACTTATTGTTTTTCTGCTTTGCTTTTTCTACCAACTATTGAAAAAAGCATGACAAATTCTTTTACTAAAATTTTAGATTTATCTTTTTCTTCTTTTGGTTTCATTAATTTTTGTTTTATACATTTAAGGCTAACTGGAAAAAAAATGGAAAATTATTATCTTCTGGATATATTGAAATGTTATCATTATGAAATAACTATTCCTCTATTAGTGTTTCTTATCTTATTTTTTTTTTTTTTTTTGAGTTGGAGTCTCACTCTGTCGCCCAGACTGGAGTGCAGTGGCCGCTCCCGGCCACCGCAGCCTCGACCTGCTGGGCTCCGGTGATCCTTCCACTTCAGCCTTCCAAGTAGCCGGAATTACAGGCATGCACTACCATGCCCGGATGATTTTTTTTGATTTATTGTAGAGATGAGGTCTCGCTGCCCAGGTGGGTCACGAACCCTCAGGCTCAGGCAATCCTTCCGCCTTAGCCTTCCAAGTAACTAGAACTACAGGCGCGCGTTATCACACCCGGCTAATTCTTTTGATTTATTGTAGAGATGAAGTCTCACCAAGTTGCCCAGGCGGGTCTTGAACACTCGGGCTCAGGCAATCCACTCACTTCAGCCTCCCAAAGCGTGGGATTACAGGCTGAGCCACCGAGCCCGGCAGTTTCTTAACTTAATGTATACTCTTTCTTACATTAGTGCACATACATCAGATTTCTTCTGTTTATTATTTGCATTGTAAATCTTTTTCTATTTTTACTCTCAAATTTCCTTTGTTCTTACGTTGAAAATACTATCCTCACATTTAGTAAGTTTATCTTACAAACAGCAAATAGTTAAATGTTCTGTGTGTTTTCCAGTGTTCAGATAATTGTTTTTTAATTGATATAATTAATCCATTACATTTAATTTACTTACGGTTATATTTAAGTATTATTCTTTGGATTAATCCTTTGCTTTTTATTTGCTTGCCTTGCTTTTTATTTTTTGTTAGTTTTATTTAGATTTTTATTATTCATTTATTTATTTATTTAGGCTTCTCCTTTTACTTATCTGTTAGTAGTTATTGCTTAAAAATTAGGACATGCATTTTGATTTATCAATAATCAATATAGATCAGAACATCTACCACATATTGTAAAATTCAACGACCTTAGAACTTTTAAATTTTCAAAATTTCCATTCTATTTTATTGTGCTATTATCATTGCATAATTGAAATTCTATATGTATTTAAAATCTTGCATAAGCCAGGCTCGGTGGCTCAGCCTGTAATCCCGTGCCTTTGGGAGGCTGAAGTGAGTGGATTGCCTTAGCCCGCAGGTTTGAGACCCGCCTGGGCAGCGAGACCTCATCTCTACAATAAAATAAAAAAATTAGCTGGGCGTGGTAGCGCGCGCCTGTAATTCCGGCTACTCGGAAGGCTGAGGCGGAAGGATCGCCGGAGCCCAGCAGGTCGAGGCTGCGGTGGCCGGGAGCGGCCACTGCACTCCAGTCTGGGCGACAGAGTGAGACTCCTACTCAAAAAAAAAACAAAACAAAAAAAATCAAAAAGAGTAAAATAAAATAAAATCTTGCAATGTAGTCACATTTTAAGTGCTTAATTACAGGTCACTGCCATATTTGATAGTACAGATATAAAAAAATTTCCATTATTACAGAAAGCTCTGGTGAACAGAGATGATGTTTAAGTAAAATTATTGTGCCAGTCATTACAATAGAGTTTACATATATTATCTTATTAAATTTTGGAACATCTGTATGGAATAAAAACTATTTCTATTTTGCTGATCGAAAACTAAAGCTGAAAAAGGTATAGTAACTTATTTAAGGTTACCAGTCAAACATTTCAGACATGGAATTTGAAACAAGTTCATCATTTATTAGTCTCTGTGTTTGCCACTGGGCTATGCTGTTGAAATTCTTTTCTCTCTCTCTCTCTCTCTCTCTCTCTCTCTCTCTCTCTCTCAGTATTTTCCTATTGATGGTAATGATTCATTTACCATCTTTTTATTTTATTGATTTTTACTGTCTCCTCTTTAACCACAAATTTTATGAGCATTACTCTGAAATCTCTAAGCTCAAGGACATAACTCTCTTTTAACCTTCATACTATTTTCAATACATTTCCATTTGACACCTTAAAATAAAATTCAATAACAACTTTGTTATCAATTGCTTCAATAATGCAGTATAACTAACTATCCCCAAACTCAATGAATTACTAAACGTAGCTTTTATTTTTTTTGCTTATTGGTCTGTAGGTGAGCTGAGGTAGCATTCTTTTAAATTTCAGATAGGCAAGATTTGGATTGTATCCAGTTCTGCTTCTTATGTCTCAATTTAGAGGCCATGCTAAAAGGGTATTAGACCATGCTAAAAGAGCACATTCTTGTCATGTGACCATAGTAGTGCTATAGTGTTCATGGAATCCTTATGACACCAGAGAAGGCCTTATCTGATAACTTCATGGTCTCTTCCACCCACATTTTATTGCCAAAGCAAGTCAAGTCAAACCCCATATTCACCAGGCTGGGCATTATATCAACCCTCAGAAAAATGTTCTAAACAACAACAACAACAATGAAAATAATATAAATTTGAATACATAAAGGAAAAAGAATTGAGAATGACACCATCTTCCATAGTTTCCCTTTTATTTCTTTTTTTCCTCAAATTCTATTCATGGGTCCGCCATTATCACAGGTTTCACGTGAACTCAACATTTCAAAGGTATATTTTTGCTTATTACCTATCCATTGCCTTCTTGGTATTTACTTTGAAATATTTCTCGTGTCCTTTCTACACCCACTCTTTCTACTATGGATGAGGCTGTTGTCACCTCATGCCTAGATTATCCTGACATTCCTTTTATCTGGTTTCTTAGCCTCTAGTGTCTGCAGTTTTCCTCTTCAAACACCACACAATTGTATTGTGAAATCAAAAGCCTTAAAGTACTAAACTGAAAGTCACTCTTATAATCACATAGCTTTTTATTGCTTACTTAGTCTAGTTTATAACTCTTTGCTTGGCAATCAAGTAACATCATATCATGCCCAACTTAATAGTTGTTACACATATATAGGCAACATATTTATCTATTTAAAAATACTCCCTATTTTTAAAAACTCCCTCACTTTTCTTCAAGCTGTTCACACTATTTCTTTACCGGGTTTGTGTTCCCACCTACTTGATATTGTGAAGACTTAAAAAAGTTTGCTCCATTGCTTTTTCTCTGAAATATAAAACTCATCTGAACTGACGAGAATTTTATAGAACTTATGTACTTTTTGCCCATAGCCTAACATTGTAGATTTTTCTTAAAATTTTTATTTTCCTTAAAGAATGACATGCTCTTTTTTACCAGAAATAACATTCCGCAATAATAATGGTTTCTGCATTATTTTCCATAAAGCATATATTAAGTGAATTACAAGATTAAAACTCTTTTTGTGGTTTTAGGACTTCTAGAATAAAAATGATACCTAACTTTATGTAAGGGGTAAAATTAAGTTGAGTGGTAGAATGAAGAGTCAATAAATGAGGGAGATACACCCAAGCACATTTTCACACATTCACCCACATATACACACACTGAGAAACGAAAAAAAAACAATGAATTGGGTCCAAGGCAGAATGTTGTTTGGTCTCAAGTCAGCAGACTGAAGAAATGAGTGCAATGGTGAGAACTGAAGCTAACATGAAAAAAGACAAGAAAGGATTGTAACAGAGTATGCTAATTAAATCAAAGTGAGAGGAAAAACAGAAAAAAAAAATTGAATGTATCACTTTTTAAGATGAAGTAATGAGTTTTGAGGAACTTTTTTCAAGCTAAAAATTTGTCCAGTGTCAAAGTGAGTGAAGGATCACCAATTTGAGACTCAGAGATACAAAGCTCTCTAAAAGGGGAGAATCATTTGTGATTTAAATATTCAAAGATTAACTTAAGAAACCACAGTCTATTCATTTTGGAATTGCACTTTCAGGAATTTTTAACTTTTCACAAAAAGGAGTTTATTTATTTTCAGATTAGCGCATTAAGAAAAGTCTTAAGGTCTGTCCTCTCACCTTTCTTCTAAAAAAATCCCCTTTAGAGATCAAAGAAAGAATAATGCATTTCCTGCCTTTGATGAAAAACATGCTATTGCTTTGTCATCACATAGACAAAGAACATTAGATCAAGATGATTGGGAGCAAATCCTTCTGGACAGCTGTCATGTCAAACCTAATGTATTTTGGCTTTGATGATAGAAAGAGAGAGAAAGAAGAGAAGAGAAAAAGAAAATCAAGTAAAAATCGATCATTGCCACTAAAAAATTCTGTATATTTAGAGCTATCTTCTAGATAAATAGTGATTAATTATTACTCATAATAATAGTTTTTAATCTGATGGATAGAGAATAAAAATATTTTAAATCCTTGAAAAAAATCATGCATATGATTTTCTCCTTAAAAGAGAAACTGGATATTATGATAGGATCATGTTCTATGCAAATTTATATTATCCTTTTACATCGTAGATAATTAATAAATCAATTATTTTTGATAAAATACTGTTCAACGCTGCAAAGTAACCATACAATGTAATAGCAAAGTAGTAATACAGCAATGTAGTATGTGGACCCCAGGTTTCAAACATCCTGTATTTTGTTTTCTTTAACAAAGCTGGGAAGAAAACCTATAAAGCTAGGAAGTTAACATATAAAACCTACTGAGATAATTGGGCTAGCCTGTAAGTAACCTTTGCCATTTAATATAATTCTCTTCAAAGTTAAAAAAACAAAAAGTAGGTTTGAGCTACAGAGACCAGAAAGGAAGTGCTGGAATATTGTGTTTGAAGTAGAGCAACTGCCTTTACAGATTTGAAGGAAATCCACTTTATAATTTTCTACATGTAGGAAAATCACTAGTTTGTTGTTTTTTCATCTTTTTTTTTCCTACAAGGAGTTCAAATTAAAACAAAATGCCACAAAATTATTTTGCATTTTAGGAATATACATCCCATATCCTGAGGAAAAAAGCCTCCGGTGAAGATGTGAAGACTTAGGGTACAAAGAATTAGCAGGACAAGTATGATAAAGTGGAATCATTAGAGTAAGCTGATAATTAAAGGCTTCTGAGGACCACAGGGAAGAGAAAAGCAGGCTGGTAAGGGATACTTGGCCTCTCTGCAGCCACAGGGCACTGCATGGAAAGAAAGGGCTGGAATCAGAGCTGAAAGCCAGAGTCTGTTCCTAAGGAAACATTCACATAAATAGCACTTGGAAGCTAGTTATAGGTACAAAACTAAATGCTTTCTTAAAATTAAGTTTAAGTTACATGTGTAAAACCTTTTGATGTTTACTACTGAGTGTATGAGGACAAATAGATCTCTTAAAATATAGTCTCTAGTTTACATTAGTTTACACACTTGTTAACTGTTGGCATGCATCAAGAGAAAATTATGATATACTTGGAGACATTAACAAAAGAAGCTTAAAATACTTATAATATTAGCAAGATAACAGTCTATTTTATTTGTTCAACAAATATTTACTGAGAGCATTTAATGTGCCAGAAAGTGTTCATCTCTAAGTACAGCACTGAATGAAAGTTAATTAAAAACAGTATGACAATTTCTAAAAGAACTAGATATTGACCTACCATATCATCCAGTAATCCCCCTACTGGGAATATACATAGAAGAACTCAAATCATTCTACAAAAAAGATTCCTGCACACACATGTTTATTGCAGCACTATTCACAATAGCAAAAACATGGAACCAACTGTGCTGCCCACCGAAACTGGACTGGATTTAAAAAATGTGGTATATATACACAAGGGAATATTATGCAGCCATAAAGAAGGACAAACATATGGACTTTGCAGCAACTTGGATGGATTTAGAGTTCATCATACTCAATGATCTATCACAGAAACAAAGAACAGAGTACCATATGTTCTCACTTGTAAGTGGCCCCTAAACACTTACCACAATACTATAAGAAGGGGATTGGCTTTAGCAGGATACTGCTGGGTTTGGGGTGGGGGCACAACATCAGTAAGGGTAACTGATCTCAAACCAGGCAAAGTAGGGACCAAGGGGAGGCCCAAGTTATACCTGTATGATGACCACTTGTATACTTAATCCTGAATTGTACCCCACATCTTTAAAATTGAAAAAAAAAGAAAGTTGACTAAAACCTGTGCCCTCAGGTAGCTTGCTTTCTTTATGCTGAAGAGTAGGATATAAGCATGCCTTGAAACTTCGGAGAAAAGAGAGAACAGACAGAACTAGAATGAGGTAAAGTTTTAGAAGAGAAAGGAGAAAGATGTAAGCAAGGAAGAAAAGCAATAGGTGACATAATGAAGAAGCACTGCAAGTTGGGAACAGGGTCAGGTAGGAAAGGGAAGCAGATTAGGAAGTGCCTGGGAGACCAAGCCAAGTGATGACAATGCTTATGCACAATAAGCCATAGTGGAATTTGGGGATTAATTTCACAATTACAACAAGACTAGACTTAATATCATTTAAAAAAAACTCAACCTTGCTTAGGTTGTAAAATTTGATGCTAATAGAAAGTGTAACTGAAAATAATATGATTCAAAAAATAATAAAACTCTTTCAATATGTGTTTGAAGACAACTAATCCTGCAGTAGCACATTAGGTGAATAGTAGAAAGGAAAGGAAGACTAACTAAAAAAAACAAATTTGACTCTATGCCTGGGTGGTGATTTATGAAATGTATAAATATCAATGTGCTTCAAATATAGCTAATTTGTATGGGAGACATTGAAGGTTACTAACAATCTCTTTGATAAGTGTTTAAGTTTGTCCAACACAAATTTGACCTCCAATTAATGTTAAATGATTATAAGATTAAGTTGAAATGTAAAACTCTCTCAGGTCAAAGGCAACATTTTGTATACTTTGGTCCTTAAATTTTATATTTAATCTTTGAGATAGTTGTCTAATACACATTATAAATATATATGAGGATGGTATGCAAATAATTTTATTTAGGTAGTTGACACTTTCCATTTCCATGGTGCTATGTAATTCACATAATGCTTCTATTCACTCAGCAGTAACTGACTTACTGTGTGTCAGTCACTGTGCTAAGATACTGATTATACAAGACATGACATACAGATTGATCCTGATCCACTCAGGAGACATAGATAAACACAAATACGTAATTGAATTTGTGTATCATCATCTATTGTGGTAAGGGTGATAAAGGGAATGATAGTGGATTACAAAAGACAATGATCAGACAGACTTTCCCTGAAAGGGAAGAGTGAATAGAACCCAGCAAGACAGGGAATAGAGGTTGGTAGTGACGGGAACAGATTTAGAGACCAAGGGAACAGTGCTTGTGAGGCCCAGAGGCCCATTAGTTCTTTTTTAGCTGAAGGAAAACCAGTCTGGCTGGAACATGCTTAGTGAGAGAGGTCATCAAGGTGGAAGTTGAAGTGTGGGCTGGACCAGATCATGTAAGTTCTTTAGGGCATAGTAAAGGATATGGGCTTTATTAGAAGCTACTAAAATGTTTTCAGTGCAACAGTGATATACTATAAAAAGATTAGATTGGTGGATGAAAAGATTACATGTAGGGAGACCATTGAATAGGCTAATACGGTGCTAGCTTATTAAATATTTAACAAGACATTTTAGTAAAATTGTTGCAAACTGCTTATAAATAAAAATTATGTTAATAATAGAATTATGCCTACCACATCACATTTTCAAATAACTTTGTGAACCTTAAAACATACAAAGGAAAACTGTCTCTTTAATTTTAGACATTTTAAGAATTTTAAAAATTTATCTTACTTTAATTCCTGAGGAATCTTTGTAGCAAGCAAAACATTTTTTGTGTCATCATATTTCTGTAGTGTCAAAGCAAATACCCTCTACATACTTATTATGTTCTTAATTAAAGGTTCAAATGTTGGATTGATGAATAAATTGATCTTCAATGTGCAAACTGAATGCCTAAGAGAGAATATACTCAGGTGTTAAACACATTAATTACAGTATTTGGTAAATTTCACATGTAAGAACAAGAGATGAAAGTTTAGTGGATTGTGGACTTGGGCTTTTGTATGTGCTTTCTGTATGTTTTTCAGCATTTGTCTGGAAAATGTAGCACACCTGGAAAAATTGGCAATTACTGCATTATATTAGTTAATGCAGGAAACCTCAATGTGCATCTCAAGTCTATTTTGGGGATTGATATTACTTGGATAGTTTATATTCTCATTTTAAGCTAGAGGCTGTCCCTGAGAGTGGTTATCAAACTTTATATTTGCTTGGCAATTGCCTCATAGAATTTTCAGAGTACCTGTATTATTTTGAACACTTTTAAGTTGACCTCTAAAATGTATTACTAGATTTTTAAAATACAGAAGATATGACTTTGAATGTAGTATTAATACTGAGATTTTAATATAAAACTCTTAAAACTTTTCTTTTTTACAAACTGTTTACAATAGAATCTAAAAATCATAATGATTTGGTGTTCACCAAGAGCGACTTTAAAAATACATGACATCATAATGAACAAACAGAAACCCAAATAAGAAGCACAGTTCCATTCACAATAGCCACAAAAAAAAAAAAGAAATACCTTGGCATCTTCCTAACCAGAGACTTGAAAGACCTTTACAATGAAAACTACAAAACTCTGCTCAAAGAAATCAAAGATGACACAAACAAGTGGAAAAATATCCCATGCTCATGGATTGGAAGAATAAACATTGTGAAGATGTCCATCTTACCTAAGGCAATCTACAGATTCAATGCAATACCTATCAAATTACCAGCAACATTCTTCTCAGACCTAGAAAAAACAACACAGGAATTCATATGGAAACACAAACAACCAAGAATAGCCAAAACAATCCTCAGCAAAAAAAAAAAAAAACAACAAACAAAGCAGGTGGTATCACATTACCAGACTTCAAACTTTACTATAAAGCTACAATCATCAACACAGCTTGGCATTGGTATAGGAACAGGCATATAGACCAATGGAATAGAATTGAGATTCCAGAGGCAAGACCTCAATTTCTCAACCAACTCATCTTCGACAAAGCCTCCACCACCTACCACTGGGGAGAGGAGAACCTATTCAGTAAATGGTGCTGGGAAAAATTGGCTGACCACATGCAGAAGATTGAAACAGGACCCCTATCTATCCCCATACACAAAAATTAACTCCAAATGGATCAGAGACCTAAATATAAAACCTCAAACCATAAGAACTTTAGAAAATGAAGGACATACCCTCATGGAAATTGGAACTGGCATCCAATTCCTGAACAAAACTCGAAACCCACAGGCCATAAGGGATAAGATAGACAAGTGGGACCTCATTAAACTGAAAAGCTTCTGCAAAGCCAAAGAAACCATCAAGAGAGCAGGAAGACAGCCTACAGACTGGGAAAAAGTATTTGCCAACTCCAGGTCTGACAAAGGCTTAATATCCTGGATCTACAAGGAACTCAAATGTGCTGAAAAGAAAAAAAACAAACAACCCCATTATAAAGTGGGCAAAAGATATGAACAGACACTTCACAAAGGAAGACATCCGAGCAGCCAACAAACACATGAAGAAATGCTCAACCTCATTAATCATCAGGGAGATGCAAATCAAAACCACACTGAGATACCACCTAACTCCAGTCAGAATGGCAATTATCAACAACTCAAAAAATAACAGCTGCTGGAGAGGGTGTGGCGAAAAGGCAACACTTCTACACTGTTGGTGGGAGTGTAAACTAGTGCAACCTCTGTGGAAAGCAGTGTGGCGATTCCTAAAAGCTCTAAACATCAACCTCCTGTATGACCCTGTAATCCCCCTACTGGGAATATAACCTGAAGCACTCAAATCACTCTATAAAAAAGATACCTGCACACGAATGTTCATTGCAGCATTGTTCACAATAGCTAGAACCTGGAACCAACCCCGCTGTCCATCAAAAGAGGACTGGATAAAAAAGATGTGGTACATATACACGATGGAATACTACGCAGCCATTAAAAAGAACCAAATCATGAATTTTGCAGCAGCCTGGATGGAGCTAGAGTCTATAATACTAAGTGACCTCTCACAGAAACAAAGATCTGAGTACCACATATTCTCACTCATATAGTGGACCTTGATCATCCAATGCACTACTATAAGAAAATGACTGACAGTGTTGGGAAACTATGGGGGGGATGGGACTAATGGTAGTAAACATCTGTCTAGAGATAGGGAAACACCAGTTATCAACAAAGGGACCTGAATGAAGCATATTTGTATACCTAACCCTTGACTGTACCCCACAATATCAAAATAAAAAATATAGATTAAAAAAAATAATAATATATGACATCTCTTGCTTAACAGCTGAACCATTTACGTTGGTACTTTGTTTCCTTAAAGTCATATTTACATTCTACTTCCCTAGACTTTGTATTAATATAACATACACACACATACACACACACACACACACACACACACACATAAATCATTGAAAATCTTTTGTTGATCACCTATTGAGTTCTCTGCAACAAAATAATGTATATATTTTGAAATTTTAAAAATTTATTTTTTATGATAGGACACTATGTAAATTTGTTTCCATGACTGAATTAAATTATAATTGTTACTAATACACAATATTTTGATTTTTAATAAAAATAAAAATTAATTATTGGAAATGCTAATATCTCTAAATGCAATTGATTGAAAAGGTTTTATTGTGTTGTGATTAAAGGAAGATGTACTGACACTATTATCTAATTTTTCCTTTATTTGATGACCTGGCGACTTTTATAACTCTGATGGATGCAACATAATGAGATGGCTAGAAAGTAAACACTGCTTTTCTGTTATAAAGCAAAGCAAAGTACCATTATCTGCATTGAGTTGGAAAGCAGACATCAGTGCTCCAGTAGACTAGTTTTAGAACAGTCCACGAAGGGAAGTTGGGTGCTGTAAAATGGACTCCTAAATCCCCCTTTTCTATAGAAAATCTCCTGATTGAATTAATCACCTAATCTTCATATTCCCTCTTTTTCTTGTGGCTGTTAGTCACAGAGAAATGTTTTTCAAAAACTGTAAGTCCTGTGCTGCTATGGAGAAAGAATATACCTATTGTAAAATGTAATTATTTTCATTCCACACTTCTGGTTAATATTTTAGGGCTTAGAATGAATTAATGCTTTTCTTATGTGTGGCAGTAGAAATACATTTGTTTTAGTGAAAAACCTTAACATTTATGAAGTCACATATAATTTTGCATGCAGAATTATTGTGTTTTTCTATATTAATGCTAGAGTTTTTAATGTGGTATACAGCTGTGGAGCTGTGGTTATGGCTCTTTGATTCTCTGTATGATATTTTTATTATCCATCTATTTTACTGGCCTGCATTGCTCCTTAATCCTTCTATTTTCCCATTTCTATAGCAACATTAATAATGTCTACTCACCTTGCAGAAACACTAAGTCTCATTGATTTTTTTCTAAGTTCCTAAAACATTGTCAGTGTCTTAGAAACAGATTTTATTTAAATATGGTTTGTTTTCTTACTTTATCTTTTTCCAAACTTCACTCTGTCAGTATGCCTCTTGAATCTACACAGATTTCCAATATGTTAGTTGAAATAGTAGAAAAACATTGCACACTAACTATTGCTCAAAAGGGAAAACATGTAGAAAACCCAATGGCTTTTAAATATGTACCACTGTAGAAACATCTAACAGTTATGAAAGTATCGTTGTTTAAAAGATAAAATACAGCAAAGTTAAATTCCAACTAACTTAGTATATAGTGAGCCTTACTTTAAAATCCTTTTTTCCTTTTTTATGGTTTTTACTTTATCTATTCCTCTCAATACTCTAATGTAAAATTCTATTAGTAGTAGATAGTAAGGTAGATAAAACATACTTGGCAATCATTCTTACTTTCCCTTGGGTTTATTATTCTGCTGGGCTAGAATGGAACACGTTTTATAAAATGCAACTAAATTTTATTTCTTTTAAAGGATGACTGTATTTACAAATTAGCACGTGGACATTCTTTCTTATGGTAGTTCTTTGAAATTTAGAGTTAACTTGCACTTTAGGATATGTGTGCCTCATTGCAGGCTTATATATAGGAAAAAACAAGGAGAAGAAAGACAACCACAAAGATAGTGTCAACCATAATTCTCTGCATTATTTTCAGCACAACGTGTCAACTTGTCATTTAAAAGGCAGTTAAATGTAGTCCTAGTGGTAATAGTCACTACTCTTTGACAACCAGTTTCCCTATAAATTAAAAAATTGAATCAAGTTGCCAACATTAAACCCAAAAAAGACAAAGATAGAGAAAAAGCCTAGTAACAAGCAGCTATTAGGACAATATAAAAATAAAGGTTTAGTACTGAGGGATTTTCATTCATTAAAACCACCACACAGATAAATGTGCAGATAAAAAGAATGAGATAAGTAGTAATAACAGATGACAAATTTTATAGACTTTATTATGACGGTCAACAATGACTGTTTTTCAACATTTGTATCCCATCTTTTTAACTAATTGATGCATTTTTTTCCTGTCTCCAATGAAAATAATAAACATTTATTACTAAGACAAAGGATTTCCACTTTTGCTGTATTTTTACTTCTGAGCACCGCCAATGGCACCAGAAGCCTGCTGTAACCAATTCTAATATAGTACAATTGGTACCAAGGCTTCTCATTTTCCCACTAAGAAAAAAGTCACTAGCACTAATCAGTCAAACATTGAGGTACTCTTTGAAGTCTTTGAGATGGAGATGAATGGATTACGAATATGGCTTGTCTGTGACAATCTTGGTTATGACTGTTGAACAGGCATACTAATTAATAGAGCCTCTTTTCACCCTCAAAAATACCTTAATTTGGACTACAAATGATATAATCAATTTCTCATTGCTAGGAACAATGTTACCTGGGTCAGGAATATTTAAATTGTTTTAAAAAAGTTTCACATGGTATAATATATGCACATTAGCTATGAAATAAAAATGCATACTAATTCTTTTCTAATCGGCTATCATGATCTATTCAAATAATTTGAATAATCAGTTTTGATTTACATGGATATGCATATAAACCCTAAATTGTTGTTTAGTTCAGATCATGAACAAGCCACTACGACTATGAAAAAACTGTTAAATGTAGAGTGAAAATTTTCCATTCTTTATATTCAAGAAAAGTCATCACTAAGAAATTCAATTTGTTAATATGTATGTGACAGCTTTTTGAGACATACAAATTTATATTTCTTGTCTTCTAAACAGCACCAAGTTCAGAGATGATAAACATGTTTATCTATTAAAAGGAATTTTTATTATTTATATCTTTGATCTATAATTCCTGCTTTTCTTCTCCCAGAATATTATGCATTTTGTTGTAAACTTGAAACAGTATGGATTGAGTAGATGTTGTTTACCATTTTTTGTTCATTTGTGAAGCAGTGTTTGACACTGAAATGTTCATTAAATGTTACTTAAATGCAGGTTGAAGTAAAGTACTATAAACATCACATTCCCCTTTACCCCAGGGTATAATAAATCTATATCTATATCTATTTTATGTATGAGAAGCTCTCAGAGACACTGAATTTTTATCTCTCCAGCATCACAGTTTGAATAAGCCCACAGGCTCTTGCTAGTGTCAGCCTGATTTAGAATCTTGGTTGTCTCACTTCCTAGAGATGTGGCCTTTGGCAAGTTATCCTTTCTAAGCCTTGGTATTCCTGTCTTTCACAGCAGAGTAGTTGAAAGGATTGTGTACTAAAATGCATGTTAAAAGTTAAACATCGGGTCTGGCACATTGCAAATTTCCAACAGTGCCTGTCTTGTTATAAATCTTATATATTCTCTGATTTGATTCTTGTGACAGTATCTCACATTCCTACTAAGAAATAGCTGAGTTGTTTTTAGTGCTTGTTCCTCTTCATTCCCAAAAAGTGAGCTAGCATGAGGAACTTTCCAGAAGTAAAACTGCCATATTTAGCAGTAAAAATAGAGACATCAAGTTAAATTTGAATTTCAGATAAATGTGTTTTTGGTATAAATGTGATCTTTTTTTTAAGGAAAAGACACCTTTTAGTAACCAAGGTTTTGAAAGTTCAACAAATAATTCCCCAAAGATTCCAGTTAGGTTAAAACATTTGTTGTTGTTTTTGCCCTCATTGTTTTTGAAACCATATATTCTATTTCTATTCATTCCACAATTGCTTTAGAAGTTTTACTCTGCATATTTAACTTTAAGTCTTCAGTTAGTATCTCAGCCTATCTCTTAAACAACCATTGGGACATCAAAATCTCTATGAAATTCAGTCTTATGTTTTATTTTTGCCTAATATTTTAGTTCTGTCATGGTTGACTACCCTATTAAACATTATTGGGGGGGGTTGTCTTTTATAATTGATTTTGCTTAGATTTATCTTCATGTCTTTCAGGTTTTTTTTTTTTTTTTTAATCACAGTTCCTCCTCGAATACAAAATTTTTGGGGGGATTATTTTCCTTCTTCCTTGAGAAAATCTTCTAGAAGTTTCTTTAGTGAGAAACTGTTAGTGGTAAACTCAGTTTTTCTTTGTTAGAAAAAGTCTTTATTTCAGGCTCACTCTTGATTTTATCTGACTAGTTTCTTCTAAAGGCTACTTCAATATGCCATAATATTCTTTATTCATATTCACTATGAGAACTTGGTCTCGTGATGAATCAGAATGTGAGAACTAAAATTGGCAAATGGAAATTTAGTTGCTTATTTAGTCAAATACAGTATTATATAAAAATAAGTAATGTTTATATTTAACTATTAAGATATAATCACTGTAATAATAAATTTATTTTAATAAAGCAATATATTTTAGAATAGAACAATGCACTACAGCACTATAAAATAGAAAAAAATAAAGAAGAAATAAGAGTTATTATTACCATATGTTGGGGCCAAAGAAAAAAAGGTGGTTTTTTTTTTAATTACTACAAAAGATCTAAATATATGTAGGAGCAAGAAGCAAGACTTAAAGATGTCCTTCAAAAATGAAAAAAAAAAAAATGACTTTTCAGAATAAACAAAAGTTGAAGGAGTTCATCAACTCTAGACATGTTGTACAAGAAATGCTAAAAGAAGAGCCTTGAAGCTGAAACAAAAAGTGAGAGACAGCAACATGAAAGTAAAAAGCTTTTTGATAAAGATAAATATGTAGACAAATATACAATACTATAATACTGTAATTGTAGTACACAATCACTTTTAATTTTGGTAGTATAAATAAATATAACTATAAAATATGTTAAGGAACATACAATATAAAAAGATGTAATTTGTGACATCAATAAAGTGTGGAGGATAAAGTAAAAATGTAAAGTTTTTGTATGAAATTAAAGTTAATTGTTTTCCGATTAAAATGGGTTGTTATGAGTTTTTTTTCCAAGTCCCATGATAACTGCAAAAAAAAAAAAAGAAGATACACAAAAGAATATTGGAAAGAACTTAAAAAGCATATTACTAAAAAAAATTCAATCAAACATAAAGAAAGATAGCAAGCGAAAAAGAGGAACAAAAGAACTGCAAGACAAACAGAAAACAATTAACAAAATGACAAAAGTAAGGCATGTTCTACCAGCAAATTTAAATGGCTAGAGTTCACACCATCAAAAGATATAGAGTGGCTGAATCAAGTTAAAAAAAAAAAAAAAGATCCATTATATGCAGTTTACCAGTGACCCACCTTAGATTTAAAAAGAGATTGAAAAAATGGAGAAAGATGTTCTGTGCAAATGGTAACCAAATGAAACTGGGGGAAGCCATACTTATATCAGAAAAAATAGAGTTTAAGTTGGAAACTGCCAAAAGAAACAAAGAAAGGTATTATTTAAAGATAAAAGGATAAATTCAACAGGAAAATATAATTAGAAACATGTGCACACCCAACAGTAGCACCCAAATATATGGAGCAAATTTTGACAGAACTGAAGGGAAAAATAGACAGCAACACAATAATAGGAGAGTGTTTCAATACCCCACTTTCAACAATGAATAAGCATCCAGATAGAATACCGGTAAGCAAACAAAGCACTTAAACAACATTTGAGACCAAATGGACCTAGCAAACATATACAGAACACTGCCTCCAACAGCAACAGAATATACATTCTTCTCAAGTATACAAAGAATATTCTTCAAAATAGAGCACATATTAGGACACAAAACAAGTCTTGTGAAATTTAAGAAGATTGAAATCATATCAGTGATTTTTCCTACTACAATGAAATAAAACAAGATCAATAGCAAAAGGCAAAGTGAAAATTCACAAATATGTGAAAGTTAAACAACAAATTCTTGAACAAACAATGGGTCAAAGAAGAAGTTAAAAGAGAAATATAAAAATATATTCAGAGTAATGAAAATGAATACACAACATGTTGGGATCCAGCAAAAGGAATACTATGAAGGAAATTTATTATAATAAAAATTTATACTTAAAAATAAGAAAGATAGGCCGGGCTCGGTTGCTCAGCCTGTAATCCCGTGCTTTGGGAGACTGAGGTGAGTGAATTGCCTGAGCCCGTGGGTTCGAGACCTGCCTGCGCAACTTGGCGAGACCTCATCTCTACAATTAAAAAAAAAAAAAATTAGCTGGGCGTGGTAGCACGCGCCTGTAGTTCCAGCTACTTGGAAGGCTGAGGCAGAAGGATTGCCGGAGTCCAACAAGTTCATGCTGGGGTGGCCACGTGTGTGCCACTACATTCCAGCCTGGGTGATGGAGTGAGACTCCTACTTAAAAAAAAAAAAAAAAAAAAGCCAGGCTCGGTGGCTCAGCCTGTAATCCCGCACTTTGGGATGCCGAGGTGAGTGGATTGCCTGAACCCGCGGGTTCGAGACCCGCCTGGGCAACTTGGCAAGCCTTTGTTCCAGCTACTTGGAAGGCTGAGTGGAAGGATCGCCAGAGCCCAGCAGGTTGAGGCTGCGGTGGCCGGGAGCGGCCACTGCACTCCAGTCTGGGCGACTGAGTGAGACTCCAACTCAAAAAAAAAAGAAGAAAGATAAACAATAAAAAACTAACTTTATACTTCAAAGAACTAGGAAAAGAAGAACAAACTAAACTCAAAGTTAACAGAGGAAAGGAAATAATAAAGATTACGACAAGAATAAATAGAGAATAGAAAAATAGCTGAAATACTCTCTGAAACTGAGTTGGCTTTTTTAGAAGATCAACAAAATTTAAAAAACTGTTCGCTAGATTTTTTTTTAAAAGATAGAACATTCAAATAAATAAAATCAGAAATGAAAGAGACATTGCATCTAATGACACACACACACACACACACACACACACAAGTTTGTAAGAGATTGAGATTGCTATGGATAATTATAGGCCAACAAATTTGATAACATAGAAGAAATGAAAAAGGTCCTAGAAACATACAACCTACCAATATTGAATCATGAAGAAACAGAAAATCTGAACAGACTTAGAGCTCATAAGAAGATTGAACCAAAAGTTTCCCAAAATCAATAACAAAAATCCAGGAACACATGACTGACTTCACTGGAGAATTCTACCACACATTTAAAGAAGAATTAACACCAACTCTTCTCAAATTCTTACAGAAAGTTGAAGAAGAAGGAATACTTCCAAACTAGTATTATGAGGACAAATTACCCCGGCATCAAATCGAGACACATTACAAGGAAAAAAAAAAAAAAAGCTATAAGCCAATATCCCTGTTGAGTATAGATGCAAAACCCCAAAACCTTTCAACAAAATAGTAGCAAACTGGAAAGGCTCTAAGATGACTGACAGATATTTTACATATGCCTCCTCCACAAAGAATCGAAACAGTGCCTGGGTAATCACATCTTGAATAGATCATTCAAAAGAAAATACTGTAATTCAATAAAGGTGTGACAGAAAACACCTAAAGCAAGAGAGGAGAGGGAAGAGAGGCTGCCTGCTTGACTGAGATCATCTGTGAGCCAGGAGAGACACAATATGAAGAAAGGGGAAGTGAAAGATACCCAGTGATCCACAGTCCCACCACAGACTCCTGCAATCCTAGCCACTGGAAAACCCCTTGGCCCTTGCCTGCCCCGAAACGAACATAGAAAGCTGCGCGGAGACATGCTGTGTCTCACTCAGTCCCTGCACACAGACCCTGAGTTCTAAGCAGCTAATATAAAGACACCACTTTGAAAGCCCAGCCCTCAACAGACTGCACTGTTTCCAGTGGCTCAACATTGTCTGCGTCTTCACAATCCTGGTTCCCCCCTAATGTCCTCTACCTACAGCTACACCTTGGTTGGCTGGGACAGTGGGACCAAACTGCAGGCTGTCATCTGTAACCCTATAATTCTGTGTGCCCTGGGCTACGCTACCAGGGCTGAAGCAAGACAAAGCACAGGCTGTTACTACTGGGGCTGAAGAGTGAGCCAAGCACAGGCTGCTGCCACTACGATTAAAACACAAGTGAAATAAACATTCCTCGTTCGTTTATGTGTAGCTGCTACTACCGAAAGAGACTCTGCCATCCCTAGTGGCAGGACTGCAGCACAACCACGGCAGCCCCAATCCAACCATTCTGCTGGGAGTCTGGGGATCACCCCACCTCTCCCTACTACAGCCAGGGTACTGCACCCTCCATTAAGGGACTGAGGACAAATTAAGTGACCTGGCTTTGCTTTTTCCCCATCCCAGTGCCAGAGCACATAGTGCCAGGAGTCTACCCCAAACCTGTCAATTACCATTGGCATGTGAGTACTTCTCTGGCATCCTGAAGTTAGGTTACCATCACCATAGATGTCGCTCACTTTCATATGCAACATGTGAACCTGGTGACTGACCTGCCCAGCTCATTGCAGAAGCCACCACCACCAGTGCTCACTTCTCAATCAGAGAGTATTCCACCACTGCTACTGCCATGCCTTCTGCTCAGGGGCCCAAGAACTCATCCACCCACCTGGGCTACCACTGCCACTACTGGCATTTGAACAAGCCAACTGGAGGCTCAAAATTGACCTGCCTGAACCCACTGACACTGGTGCCTGTCACCCTGGAGCCCAAGAATAGGCATGCTCAGTCCACCACTGCCGCCTCTGAGGTTGAAAGACTGGCTCATCCGCCATCCCAATTCCCAGCAAAACATTACCACAGATACCACTGATTACTCTAAACCATTGAGAAAGTAACAAGATACCACTGACAGTTTATAGCTGAAGACATTATACAGGGCTTAACCCTACTGCGTGCACCCAGGGTTAAAGCCAAGTGCCATGCCCACCCAACACAATAGATACCTTTTCAAGAAAAAAATCCTCTCTTATGAATGCAAATTCAAAAAATTAGAAAAAGGACTGTTATACCAGATGCACAGATATCATCTTAATGACACATAAAACATGAAAAAGCTAGGAAATATGACACCTGTAAAGGAAGGCAATATTTCTCCAACAACAGACCTCAATAAAAAATAAATGCACAAAATTCTGGAAAAAATTTTAAAATATTGATTTTAAAGCAGCTTGGTGGAATACCAGATAATACTGAAAAAAACAATATCAAAAAGTCTGAAAAACAATTCAGGACATGAATAAATAACTTACCAAAGAGATGATATCATGAAAAAGACTCAAACATAAACTGAAGCATTGATTAAATCAACTACAAAAGACATTTGGAAGCTTAAACAATAGACTAGCTCAAGCAGAAGAAAGAATCCCGGAACTGGACTACAAGTCTTTTGAATAACCCAGACGACAAAAATACAGAAAACAGGTTAGAAAAAGAATGAGCAAACCTTTCGTGATACATAGAACACAATAAATTGTCCAAATATTTGAATTTTTGAAATTCCAGAAGGTGAAGAGAAAATTAAATGGTTAGAAAACCTAATAAAAAATAGACAAAAACTTCCTATGTCTAGCAAGAGATTTAGACACCCAGAATAAATAAGCACAGAGGTTTCCAAATAGATACAATACAAAAAGGTCTTCTGCAAAGCACTTTATAGCCAAACTCACAGAAGTTAAAGAAAAAGAGAAAATTATAGTTCTGTATATTAGAAGACTGTTAAAACAACAAGAGAAGAGCATCTAGTCAATTACACATATATAAAAAAAATCCCCATCAGAGTAACAGTGGATTCCCAGGAGAAACCTTAAAAGTCCAAGGGAGAAGGTGATGATATACGTAAAGTGCCAAAAGAAAAAAAAATGCTAGCAAAATATACTATATGCACAAAAACTATCTTTCATAAATAAAGAAGAAATATAGTCTTTCCCAGACAAGCAAAAGCTGGAGGTATTTATCATCATTAGATGAGCCCTATAAGAAACGCCTACACACAGAAGAAGAATGATACCTACTGTCATAAAAACAAATGGAAACATAAACTCCACTGGTAGAGCAAACACTTAAACAAGGAAAAAATCAAAGGTTACTATTACATAAAACCACTAAACCACAATGATAAGCAAAAAGAGAGAAAGAAACAAAGAATATACAAAACAACCAGAAATTAATTAATAGAATGACAGGAATAAGTCCTCACATATTATATTATATTATATTATACTATATTATATATTGAATTATATTAATTCATATAATTAATGTAAATGAATTAAACTTTCCACTTAAAATATATGGACTGGTTGAATGTATTTAAAAAATGAACTGAGTATATACTGTCTACAAGAAACTCCACATTCATAAAGACACAGAATAAAGGTAAAGGGATGGAAAAATATCCATACAAATGAATTAAAATATGAACAGGATTAGTCAGGTAAAACAAACTTTAAGTCAAAAAGAGGAATAAGGTAAAAAGAATATCATTATTTAATGATAGAGGGATCAATTCAGCAAGAAGATATAACCATTCTCAACATATGTGTGCCTAACACTGCAGTACCCAGATATATAAAGCAAATATTATTAGATTTAGAGAGTGAGATAGACTTCATTATAAGGAAGACAATCTTGCTAGTTGGAGTGATAAAAGTCTTCGACTTCAAAATACAGTTTGGAGATTAGAAAACTGTTAATTGTGTTACAAACACAAAATAACTTTAATGAAAAAAAAAAAAGGAGTTTGAAAATTGGTCTGGAATTTGTTTATAATATTAGGCCTTGGGTTTCTCTAGAGTTATTCTTAGAACTGACATAGCAACACATAAATGGGTTTTTCTTCTTGTAATCTTTCTTTTTTTTTAAGATGTGGGTTACATTTCAGGGTTAGGTATACAAATGTTCATATAGCAAGTACACTTGTTGATGAGGTGTGCCCCCCCTACCTTGGCAGTTTCTCACCACTGCCTCCCCTGGCAGTTTCCTAGTACTGCCAATCCCTTTCTTCTAGTATTACAATAATTGTTTAAGATCTGCTTATCAGTGAGAACATATAGTATTCTGTTCTTTGTTCCTGTGATAGATCACTGAGTATGATAGACTCTAAATCCATACAAGTTGCTGGAAAGTTCATGTGTTTGTCCTTCTTTATGGCTGCATAATATTCCACTGTGTCTATGTACCACATTTTTAAAATCCAGTCTAGTTTCGATGGGCAACATAGTTGGTTCCACATTTTTGCTATTGTGAATAGTATTGCAATTAACGTGCATGTGCAGGTATCTTTTGTGTAGAATGATTTGAGTTCCTCCAGGTATATTCCCAATAGGGGGGTTGCTGGGTCATATGAAAGGTCAATTTCTAGTTCTTTCAGAAATGGCCACCCTGTTTTCCAAAACGGTTGCACTAGTTTGCATTCCCACCAGCAGTGTAGAAGTGTTCCTTTTTCTCTGTATCCCAGTACTGTAGAAGTGTTCCTTTTTCTCTGCAGCCAGCATCTGTTGTTGTTTATTTTATTAATGATGGCCATTCTTACTGGGGTTAGGTGGTATCTCAGTGTGGTTTTGATTTGCATTTCTCTGATGATTAGAGAGGCTGAGCACTTTTTCATGTGTCTGTTGACTGCCCTTATCTTTTCTTTTAAGAAGTGTCTATTCATGTATTTTGCCCACTTTTTAATGGGGCTATTTGTTTTTTTCCTTTTGGCACATTTGAGTTCCTTGTAGATCCTGGATGCTAGTCCTTTGTCAGATATAGAGTTGGCAAATATTTTCCCCCATTCTGTGGGCTGTCTCCCTGCTCTCTTGATGGTCCCTTTTGCTTTGCAGAAGCTTTTCAGTTTGATGAGGTCCCAATTGTCTATCTTATCTCTAATGGCATCCAAGAAGACACAAACAAATGGAAAAATATTCCATGGATAGGAAAAATCCACACTGTTAAAATGTCCATCCTACCAAAGGCAATCTACAGATTCAACGCAATATCCATTAAATTACCAACATCATTCTTCTCAGACTTGGAAATGACAATACAGAAATTCATATGGAAACATAAGTGACTATGAATAGTCAAAATAATACTTAGCAAAAGAAACAAAGGAGGAAGTATCATACTTCCAGACTTCAAACTTTACTATAAGGCTGCAAAAATCAAAACAGCCTGGTATTGGTACAAGAACAGGCCTATGGACCAATGGAACAGGATAGATATTCTGGAAGCAAAACCTCAATTTCTCAACCGACTCATCTTTGACAAAGCCTCCAAGAACAATTAATGGTGAGAGGAGAAACTATTCAGTAAATGGTGCTGGAAAAACTGGCTGATCACATTCAGAAGATTGAAGTAGGACCCCTGCCTATCTCCATACACAAAAGTCAACTCTAAAGGAATCAAAGACTAAACTTCAAACTATAAGAACCTTAGAAAATGTAGGAGACACCCTTATGGAAATTGGAACTGGCAACCAATTCCTGATCAAAACCCAAGTTCTCATGTCTTCTTGTAATCTTAAAGAAGGGAGTGGAGAAAAGGGGAGGTAGAATGGGGGTAAGAGCCTCTTTGAACAGAAAATTTAAAAAGAGAGGAGTAATTTCAGTAAACAATAATTACAATATAAAGATTACTTCTACTTTTTTAGTTTCATGACTGAGAATCTGTGAGGTAATTGAAGGAAACAAAAGTATTATGCTACTAGGAAATTCTCAGCAATTTTTAAAAACAGCATTGGGTTGCAATATGACACTTGGTCTAAATTCTAACATTTTTCTCTACCAGCCATATGACCTTGAGAAAATTACTTAACTTTTCTAAACTTGTGTGTATGTGTGTGTGTGTGTGTGTGTGTGTGTGTGTGTTTTATACACAAAAGGGAATAATGGTAGCACTGACTAATTGGACTATTGTGGTAGTTCAACGCAATAACAAGGAAGTACAAAGTAGAGTCTCAATAAATCTTAGTGCTTAAGATGATAGTGATAACATTAGTATTTTCCCAGATGCAGACTCAAACATAAAAATTGATATGAATTCTTGATGTTCTATCTCACAGCCTAATTAGTAATAGAGATTATTTGTGTATATACTCTATTTACAAGATTAGGTGCTGTTATTGCAATTTTGTAAAAGGTGGAGCAAATTCTTATCCATCATGTTCCAGACACATGAAATCCAACATTTATGTATCAGTTAGTTACTAGTCTGTAATTTTTGGAGCAAGGTAGCTGTGAAAATGGACCTGTCCAATACTGATAGAAACCATTAAGTCTTTTCTTCTTTGGGGTTTTTATCTAAACTTTGAAACTCTTAAAAAGTCCTTTTTTAAATACAATCCATTGATCCATTTACTAGCCCATGGACAGAGTGACATAAGACCAGAAGTTGGGTCAGTAATTTTTTCTTTTTTCTTTCAGTCTCATTCTGTTGCCCAAGCTAGAATGCAGTGGCAAGCTCATACCTACTGCATCCTGGACCTGCTGGGTTCAGGCAATCCTTCCGCCCCAGCCTTCCAAGTAGCTAGAACTACAGGCACACGTCACTACTCCAGATAATGTTATTCATTTTTTGTAGAGAGGAGGTCATGTTAGTTTGCCCAGGCTGGCTTCAGACTCCTGGGCTCAGGTAATCCTCTTGCCTTGGCCTCCCGGAATGCTTGGATTACGGGTATGAGCCACTTGCCCGGTCAGGGTCAGTCTTCTAAAATGAAAAAGATCCTCCCCATCCTCCTGCTCTGAGCCACTTCTATTCCTGGAAACAAATGCAAACAGAAAAATTACTGTGCTTCCTGTTTTACAAAGAAAAACTCTGAATTCTTGGCACTTGTCTATCTGTCATTCTGCACTATTTCAGTATGTGTGTGTATCTTACTCTTTACATAAATAAACCACTGTGATCTACTTTACTAAATTAAAAAATATGTAATGAGTGTCCACTTTGCATTAGATGCTACAGATAACATGGTTAGACATTATCTGGAGTTCCTGGCTATAAAGGGCTCACAATTGTGTAGGCTGGGAATATAGCCAAATATACTAATGTGAATATGTGAGGTTGTAGGAGCATGTAGGAGAGCCCAGTTGAAACAAGGGAATGAGAAAGGTAGTCATTATAATATTTGAAGAAATATTATCTGAGCTGATTTTGATGAATGACACAGCATGACTCAGATGAGATGTGGTATGTATTTTGCAGACACTAGAGTTTGTGGTAGGAAGAATTCCAGGCCAAGGGAATAGCATGCTTGGCATCTCAGAGCTGAGCAAACATGGCGTATTCAAGGCACCAAAACAAGTGGTTCAGCTGAAACAGAAAAAAGACAGGGGAAGAAAGGATAAGATAAAGAAATGATGCTGAAGAGGACAGACGTCAGATCATGAAGGACCTGGTGTACTATGGAAAGGAATTTGGATTTTATCCTACAAACAGGGGAGATTGATCCTGCATGATTTTATGAACTGAAGTAAAATGATCTGACTTTTCTTTTACAATCTTCTGGTGGCAGAATAAAAAAATTAACAGCAGTGTGTCACACTAAGGCAGGAAATCATGTGAGGAGAAGACAGTGGTAATTCTTCTGGGTTAAAATAGTGTCCTGAATGAGGGTAGATGCTGTGGAGTAGGGAGAATAAGACAGCTGTGAGAATCAGAGAAAAAATAAGTCATATTTGGTAATTAGTTGGGTCTAGAGGATTGGGAAAGGAAGACCTTAAATACCAGCATTAGCTAAATTTAGCACAATGCTTTATAAGTAGGAATGTTCTTAGAATTCAGTCAATGCTTTTTTTATTCTGAAAAGTCTGTCAATACAGGCAGATAGAATTGCAAGTTCTAGTTTGTCCTGACATTTTTGCATTAATTCTGGTGCAGTCACCAAATGTTTATTGAGAACCCACTTGGTAGATAGATAAAGTCAGAATGATTGAGATTTTTTTTTCTCTCAAAGTTAATAGCCTTCAAGAGACACTGACAAGTAAGTTGGCAATATAGCAGCATAAGCACTACAAAGAAGATATTCATGAATTTTTTGATAGGCACTTGCACAGGTAAGGAAGAGAGCCTTGACCCAGCTATCTCAAGCAATTGCCATTCAATATCAAGCACATTTCCTGGAACTGGAATTGGAATTGTCTGTCTCCTGCATCTCCATCTCTCCACTGTGAGCTATGTGTAGTATCAACTTGTGTTCAATTCTTTCTGTGCTTCTGGTCCACTCTCAATCTTCATGTAATCTGCTTCTCCTTATTTCTCAAGTTTCTTCAAAACTTTGGCTTATGGTCCACCAAGGTCCTTCTGGCTCTTTTAAATAATGTGATATAACTCTTGAATCGGCTTTCCTAAACCCCTAGCCCGTCTGTATTTTTTCAATTTAAACTTGTAAAAAAAAAAAGTCTGATAGTCCCACCTAACATTTTACATCGAAGACCCTTGCAAATCCTGTTTTGGCTATCTTTGAGCCCTCTGCTCACCTCTGATCTTATTATGTGATTGACTTAAAAGACATATATTGTGGCCACATGGTGCACAGTTTGACCATGAAGGACAGGAATCTGTGTACAGAAAATGTAGATGAAGGTGTGTGTGTAGCAGGCTTTCTCAGGGTTGGCTTATTCAATATATAATTTGTTGGATTGGAGCAAAGCAGTGGGGCATCTGATAGAAAGTATATGTGTGGCATGGGTTGTGACGGTATGGAGGAAAAGAGACAGGAGGAAGGAAAAAGTATCCCAGAGTAGATGATGCTTGAGTTAAAAAGAAAGAAGTAGATTGATAAAAAGAAAGGATACACCTGTAGTGATAATTTTAACCACAAAAGCATGAAGGAGCAAGTAGTAGGGCACTGTTAAGAAACAGCAAAGTCAAAATACCTAATTGTTCTTCATTTCAGTCAGTGCAGGACATTCAAACACTTGATTATCAGTGTTTCTCAAACAGGAATCTAATTCTCCAAAGAATGATTCAGTTGTTGTGATGGAACCACAGAGAAAGCAAATTATAACCTCCTTTTCTCTTTCCAAGTGAAGAGAAAATAAAGGAGATAGATCAGTTTCCCTTTTGTATTTGCTTTCCTGTTGTATGTTTGTTGATTTCCTCTGGGCTACAGACATATTTTCATTTTGATGGCGCAATAGGAATTAAAGTAGCAAGCTGGTCTCATGATGCCTCTTACATAGACTACCCTATTAATTGAAAACAGCTTTGCCAACCAGGTCACTCACTTGAAAAACATGAATGAAACCATGAGAACAACATAACTGCACTGTGTCAAGAGGAAGAAGAATATTTGTAAACATGGGATGGGGAGAATGCTTTAATAGCATACATTGCCTTGGAACTTCCAGTCCTCTGACATAGTTGCTGACAGCAAGGCTACAAATGTAAGACAAACCACAGCAGTGTGTGGCTATAAGAAAGGAAGTAGTTCAAGTCCAAAAATGAGCTCCAATGAAAACAAAGGCACTCCAAGAAACATAAGTTTGAGAAGCACATTCACAGAAGTCATGGACCTTATAAGCAATTTCTGTAAAAGACTCTCTTGGCCCAGCATAAGGGGCTTAGGAAGAAAACCCAGGGCCTGGCCCTATCTGACTTTTCAGAAAGTTTACACCATCAGAGGAGTAGATCTGTGGCATTACGGGTTTTCCCTATGAGGGCTGCTCACAGAACAAGTCCCAGAATAAATACCAAACTAAATGACAATAATCCTCGTTGACATGCAAAGTGTGCCAGCCTTACATCTGGCACTCAATAACAGAACATAAATTCTCATATCTGTGAAGGGGATTAATCTGTTTCCAGTTCATAAAGATTTTTTTTACTTGATATTTTGGCTCTCAGAAAAGAGTTTGCCTCAAGAACATAGGCAACCAACTTCTGATAAAAAATTCTTTCCTAAATTAGAAAAGATGAAGACATTTCTATTCTAAACATAGTTTTATATAAAAATATTCTTATATAAGCCATTCAAATACAAACTTTCATTGACCTGCCCTTAGTCTTATCAGTAGCATAACATCATTTTGCATAAGGATAGATACAATTCTGGAAAGAAAAGGAGAGTTTGGTGGAGAAGCTTCTCTTATCTAACTCCCTCCTTGATAGTTTCATTTGAATGTTTAATAGTCTTCACAAACTTAACATTTCCAAAACTAAAAAATGTTCTATAAATTGGTTTCTTCTATAATTTTGCAAATTTATTCTTCCATTTTCTGAGGCTATATACCTTTGGGGTCAACCTTGACTTCTCTCTTTCTATTACAACTCATACATAACCCAATTCTTTTCAGCTATTTGTTTTCTTTTTCTTTTTGGAAGTGAAAGCAAAACCTAGCACTAACCACCCTGATCTAAGCCACTATTTTCCCCACCTGAACTATTGAAACCTTCTTACTTGTTTCTCTGCTTCTACACATGCCCCTTGCGGTCTTTTTGTCTCCCTGAAGACAGAGTCATTTTATAACACAAGTCACATCACATCACTCTTTTACTCAAAATTGCTTAAGACATTCTATCACCCTCCAAGTAAAATCCAAGACCTTAATGTGGCCAATAGGATCCTGTATGACTCCACCATTGTTCCTTCCACCCAAACTTCTATGATTCCATCAACTGATACTCTTCCTTTGCTTGCTCTGCCCCAGGTACATTCATCCTCCAGTTTTCTTCCTGCTTCTTGGACACGCCAAGCACACGCTTCCCTCGAGTCTTTGATGTTCTTACTGTTGAAGCTCTTACTCTCGAGGTACATAGGCCTCATTCCTCCACCTCCTTAGATGTCTGCTCAAATGCTATCTCATCTACGGCCTCCCCTGAACACCCTTAATGAAACTGTAATACCTTCCCTTCCCTTTATATTTTTTTCCTTATTTTGCTCTATATTTCTTCATAGCATTTATTATCACTGTGTTTAACATATGTATTTTTTTACTTGATTATTTTTCATCTACTCACTAAAATGTAAGCATCAGCATAGCAGGAACTTAATTGTATTTATTGCTATATCACATTTTTCAGTGAATACAAAGTACTTGGCACAGAGTGGATACTCATGTTTGTTGAATAAATGAATAAGTAAGTTATTGATTAAATAAATAAATATATAAGAGGGAATTTCATACATATGGCAAAATCTTACTAGAGCATTGTTTTTCTAGTTCAGTGCAACAGAGACATCTATAGGTATAAAGAAGATTAAGAAGGCAAGGCGAGTATTGGAGTAGTATAATGCTGACTGATATTTTCATTAGGAAATATGTAGGAGTCTGGGTGTACATTTCCATTAAGTCTAAGAAGCACATAGCCTAAAGTGCAACAGATAATCATTTACCTAATTGTTCAAAATGAGTAAAAATTTGATTATGGAAGATTGAAGACAATGCTGTTTTTATCTGAATAATTTTATAACTAACAGATGTTTACCAAGTATCAATCAAGTACATGCAAAGTGCAATCTGAAGCTACACATGAAAAAGACAAAATAATTTCTTGCCTTCAAGGGATTTCAGTGTGTTGAGGTGACAAAACATAAAGCACATAAAGAAATTGAGAAGAAACATATCTGAATGTCATAATGAAAATATCTTAATTTAAAAATTAAACCAATAAGTTCTAATGAGTCATCAAGTAAAAATATATTATCAGATATAGTGTATGCAGTATATTGAGCCCATCAAATCCAAATATACGTTGTAGAGCAATGTGTGAGAATAAATTGAGAGTAGGAGAGGAAAACAGTGAATCCATTGATTCAATATGCCTCTACTGACACTGTGGACCAGGCATTGTGTTAGGTACTGGGGCAAACTTAGGCAGTGGAGTTATACAAGGAAAAAATGAAATGAAAATGATTAGCTTTATTTAAGTTAGTGTGTATGAAATCTCCACTTTTCCACTTATAAATTATTCTTATTCAAGTTAATTTTGTTTGTAAATCTGATTTAAGCTACTGCTTTAAAAAATTTTTTATTTTAAAGATGGGTACAATTAAGGGTTAGGTATACAAATGGTCATTGTACAGGTAAATGGGCCTCACTTTGGTCCCCACTTTACCCAGTTTGAGATTAAGTAACCTCATTGATGAAGTGTGTCCCCCCCAGTTCCCCTGGCAGTTTCCTACTACAGACAATCCCTTTCTTATAATATTATGATAATTGTTCAGGGTCTATTTATGAGTGAGAACATGTGGTACTCAGTTATTTGTTTCTGTGATAGATCACTGAGCATTTTAAAGTCATATTTTAAACTTTTTGAGAAAAATCATGTAAGTTTATTTTGAAATTTTATATTAAATTAGACCTTTAGAAAACTTTCATTTTTAAGCTAGTATGGATGGAAATTCATATTTAAAAGCTTATTTTTATAAAAAGTTGTGCACTAACTTTTTTAAGACAAGTGTTGTTCTTTGAACTAGGCTAGTTGAATGGAAAAGCATTATTATTATAAATTTTTGGAAACAAAACTACTCAATCTTGTAATTAAAAGCCTGCATTTCTGCCACATTTTATTTGATGAAACTCATGTTTATAGTTAATTTCAATTAAAATTTCAGTTATCCGGTTTTATCTTATGAGTACAATAGTGTTTAAGCTAGTTTGGCTGGAAATTCATTTTAATAAGTTCTGTTTATAAAAACTCATATTCAAGATAGTTTTAATTAATCTGCTATGCTGAGGTTTAGATTACATCTCATATTTAAAAGCCAGTTCTAACAAAAATTTTAGAAATCTTTTTGTTTAGAACAATTGAAATATTCAATCCATTTGGATTACAATTTATGTTCACAGATTGCTTGTATTAAGATACATACATCCAAATGTGTTTGATGAAATGCATTCTATTTCAAAGGTGAATCTGACATTAGTTAAATGAACAGATATAGAAGGTGAAGGACAATGATTTAACTTATGACTCTAAAATAATTGCTGTTATTAAATTTTTAATTTTTAGTGTCATACATGATACACAGTGATGTGAAAACTTAGATTGGAGTGCTCCTTCTCTTTCATGGCATGGCAAACATTTAATTCTTTTTATACTTATTTTACATTTTTTGTTTTATTCACACATTTTATACTCCTGTTGATTTTTTAGTGTGGATGTTTCCTAAGACTCAACCTTTATTTCTTTTCTGATCACTCTCTATTCTTTTTCTAGTAATTTCTGAAAATCATTTTGATGGTGTTGGGTACATCTCTTAGGTTGGTTCATAATCAACAGGTAAACATTTCCTTGATGTTCGTCTTCATATTTTTAACTCTTTGCTGAAAATCTCCATCAGAGCCCTGATGAATGACCCTGAGAATCCCTGAAATCAATGTGTTAAATTCCTATCTCATTGTCCCTGAATGCTCTTCTTCTTTTGAATTACTTTACTCCATCACCACCACCTCAATCACCAGGGAGCCTCTGTAGTATGCCTCATATTTATTTTTTCTTTTACTTTCTCACTAGATTTCTGTAGACCTTGACTTCAGTACTTGTGGGCAAGGCTCTACCTTGCTTTTTTCTATGTCTTAACTGAATGTATTCCATCAAAACTATCTTACTCATTGTAGCCCAGAGTAATCTTTTTAAAGCATAACTCTGACCAGTTTATAATTTTTTTCATATGATTCTGCAGGACTGACAACCAATACACCAAATTGGACTCATTATCTTTCTCCAGCGAGTTCTTCCTCTGGTATTCTCTACTATATGTAAGTAATGTGTAAGGGACACATTTGTTTTGTTTCTTGCTGGATCCTCATCTACTAGAAAAATGTTGACCATTCAGTAAGCACTAAGTAAATGCTTCTTGAATGAATGAATAAATGAATAAGGCAATATTCCATTTCTAACTAAAATTACTAAGTTTTATATATTTTATTCCCCAGATATTTCTACTTTCTTCTTCTTGTGCTTTCTGTCACCAGTCTTCTCAGCACTCATTATCTCTTATCTGATATGTGTAAATTGCCTTCTATCTTATGGATGTTTACCTAATAAGTAGGTATAATCATGTCATTTATCTGTTTAGAACCCATCGATGGTTCCCTAAAATGAAATCCTGGATTTTTAGCCTAGCATCAAAACTCTTCATGACCCGTGCCTGTTTTCCGGCATGATATTTTTTGCCACTGTCTGCCTTAATTTTATATTCTGCTTTATTACATTGTTTTTAAACTTACTAAACTCTTCCCTCTGTCCACCCTCTCTGCTAGAGTGAACAACTACCTCAATTCGTCTAGAACTGAAGGAGTGCCCAATACACCAAATTTTTAGTGCAAAATCTTGAAAATCTGGGGAAAACCAGGACTGTTCTAACACATTCTAGGCAGTTTCTAGCTTCTGTGCCTTTAGGCCACGAGTCACTTTTCCTGAAATTCTAATTCTTTGTCTCTTTGTCTATCTAAGTCTACTTGATCTTTTAAAATTACATCAGGCAGCACTTCTCCTTTAAGACTCCTTTTCTAACCCTGGACCAGAATGGCCAGGCGATGACCTCCTAAAGCACAGAAATTATCCTGTTTATCCATGAATTTCTAGAAACTCTTGAGGTGCTTTATTTGTATTAAGCAATTAATAAGTATGTATTAAGTGAGTAAATTATCTTCCAACAAAATAAACTCTAAAATCATAGTTTGACTTGCAAGATTCTCCAGGAACAAGCACCACCCTTACCATCATTTCATTTCAATTAGAGTCAATGTAATTGCATTCAATTTAACCAAAATTTATTAAATGTCTAATACTTTCTATTATTTACTTTTAATTGAACCATTTTTCAAATGTGCCATTTTTTTCTGTCTCTACTACAAGAACACCCACAAAATTTACTTGCCTATGTCTCTACCTATTCAAATTCATTGCATCTGCCAAGGCTCAGAATAACTGCAACTCCTCCATGAAAATTGTTTTGAGTATCAGTCCAATGTGATTTCTTTATCTTTCTACTGTAATATCTCCTTGTTAGGGACAGTCATACATTCCTTGATGTCTCTTGAGCTGTGCTTTATTATTTGTAGTCTTTGACTTTTTTCCTTACTAAATGAGCACTGAGCCCTGTGTCTTCTTCATGATTGAATCAAATGCTTTGTACATTGATATAACTGAATATTAATTGTTACTTTAAGATGATAAATTAAGAATGCAGCATGGTCTTTGAAATTAAAATGGGCAGTACAAATGTCTATGCCCACTGAACTGAAATTATTGTGCTACAGACCATCTGCTGAGAAGTAGGCAGATTCAAAAGCATTTTGCTTTTATTCTTCCAGAAAATTTCTGCTATAGGTCACTAAATGCAATGGCAGCAAGATTTCTTTTATTTTTTTCATAGTCTAATTTATACAGAAAAAAATCCTTTTTCATTGCTTAGCAGCTAAAAGTCAAATATGATTCCTTTGAATTTAAAGTTGTCTTAGCTTATTAAGATCCTGCACCCTCTTTTATAAACTGTTGCCAAGGAAACAACATTTCAGACATTTTGTCTTTTCCTAAATGTCACATCTGCTATCATGCTATATATAACAACATCACATACACACACAAGAAAGATACAGACATCTTTACTGCTTGCGAAAATCAAAGTAAATATCTTATAATATGAATACACTATCCTTAATACTAGGGGCTAGCATTAAGAAAATAATTGAAAAGTGGTAAGATAGTCTTGATTTTAAATATTTATTAGAGGTAACTTACAGTCTGGAAAACTGAATTATCTTTGTTTTACTGAAATGTCATTTTCAAGTATTCAGCAAGTTGCCACACAGTTTTGTTATTTTGAAGTGTCTTGTGAACTTACACTTGTCTTTTAGATTTACTCATGTAAATAATTGCCTCTTCAAGTAATGTCAGCTCTGTTAAAGGCCTTCACTCTTCCTTAAATTCCTAGTTTAGCCTTTGTACTCTTCACCCACACAATGAGATGACAGAATACACCCTGTCACCCCTATTCTACCATATAATTATGTTCTTAATCCCTTTCATAAAGACATTGACTTAGCTGTTTATTTTTCTTTTAGACAAAGAGTATGTCATCATCACCAGGTAAAATGCATAGAAGAAAGAGCCCAAGATCAGATGTGAGGAATCCTGACTGATAGTGGTTGTGTTGAAATATGTTTTTACCATTCAGAGATATTAGCAAGGATTAATACCTGCAGGGCCTCTTCTTTAAAAATCTATTATGTGATCAATAGCACAGATTCGTATTTTCAACCTGGATCAGCAAATCTGTTATTATTCAGAAAATCTTGCTTCTTACCTGGTGTCTGCCCTCTTCAGTTGGTTTCCACTGCAGGGTCATAAATATTTTAGAAAAGTCTGTGTATGTAAATTAGTTCAGAATTAAGCATTCCCTCTATAAGTGCCATTCTGGGTAAACAGTATTAGCTTAATTATCAAATTCATTTACTTGGGTAACAAACAACATCTGAACACTTTCTGGGGGAAAGAACTCTGTGTTAGGAAAACATGATGTTAGACTTAAGAAGTTTGCGGCATAATAGAGTATGTAAAATGGAGCCAAGTAGCATAGTAAATCAAAACTTGATAAGCATCACAAAAATATTCAAAAAATTCTTGGGAATTCAGTGGCTCATTTCTGACTGAAAGATCATGGAATAGGGTGAACAAAGACATTGAGGTAGGGTAATGTATAGCCTTGAGGCTTGAGTAGATACTGATGCCAATTACAGACATGAGGAGTCAGGAGGAATTTATCCTTAAGAGGATATCCTTTTAGATGTCCTTTTAGACATGCTAAGTTTGATTTGCTCATGAAACATTCAGGGAGATCTCTCCAGCCTGCAGTTATAAACTAAAGCTGGAACTCAAGAAAGAGATTAGGAAAATATATTAAACTGGGATGGTAAACTGCACTGACACATAGTTGAAATGTTAGAGGCCACTAGATCATAAAATACGCTGGTATCAAGATTGATAAGAAGATAGTGTAATGGTTGTTAAGGAAATAGAAAACAACAAGCAAGCTTACAAAAAGATAGAGCATAAATTTGGGGAATACTTACAGTAAATAGGTGAAGAAATTAGAGTTGGAATGAAAACCATGAGGGTATAATATGATATAATTTGACAAGAACAGAACTTTCTAGA
Source organism: Carlito syrichta (assembly GCF_000164805.1). NCBI lineage: Eukaryota > Metazoa > Chordata > Mammalia > Primates > Tarsiidae > Carlito > Carlito syrichta. The sequence continues at coordinate 1,315,559 of NW_007250790.1, read as the reverse complement.
AAGGAAAGTATTGGTCAACCCCATCAGTTAAAGGACTAGAACTAAAAAGTGAATAATACATTTGTATATGTGGACATTGGTGATGTTTTACTTATCAGATTTATTGAAGTGCAGGAAAAATGATTTTGTAGAGCTCTAGTTTAGTGAAGGATCAAGTATAATTATTTGAAAAGGAGTCAATGAAAAAAAATGTAATAGTTTGTGAGCAGCAGAAATGGGAAAATCATAGGCTTCAAGATTCCCAGGCTTCAAGACAAAACGATAAGATTATAACTTTATATTTTAAATTTCTGACTCCTCTTCTGGATGCAGTATGTGTATATTTGGTTTGTGACTCTTTTGTGATCTGTGCCATTCTAACATGATTATTCTTTTGTGAGGGTACAACTTTCATGATCTCATATAATGTTTTATTCTTGGAAGAGACAAGGTCTTCAAGTATGTCTAATATAATAAACTTTAATATGGCCTGAACTGGCTAGGAGTGTGACAGCATCCTCTCTGTACTTGACTGAATATGTATTACTTCTTTATAGCTAAGTATTTTGTTGATGGATATTTAGAAGAATAATTTGTCGTTTTGTTTGATACTCAATATTTGATTATAAGAATTCAAGATTTTTTCAGTGAGAATCTAGCAAATATCTAAGCCCAGAGAGAGATTTTCTGTGTTAAGAAATCTATTCAAGGTAAGACAAAAATTAGATTCAGGGAAGGTGAGGGCAGAAAAAGGAAGGAAAACTTCCCATCATATTTTTTTCCCATTTTGCACATAAAGAATACAAGGTTTTAATCAAAATCAAGTAAAAATTTTTCCCAGGCCTCAGGCACCTGAGAAAATCATGAAACTCTTTAGAACTTTGGTGAAATATTTTTAAAAGTTTGGAAAATGGATTTATGAAGTCGGCTAGTACTCTCTGCAACCTGAAAGCAACTTCCTTTACTCTTTGAAGCTTCCATCAGGCCCACAGCCAGGTGTGACACAGACTTCATTCCTCTTGCTGAGTTGGGTTGGCTTTGTGTTTGTGCTTCAGGGCATGTTTCAAAACTGATAGATAGATCAAGTTCTTGGTTCAGCATGTCTTAAAAAAAAAAAAAAACAGGCAATTTATAAATGAGTTATTTCAGCTCTGAGAAAGAAATATTTGTTGGATGATTACTAATGGAATGTTCTGATCTTCAATTCTCTACATGACATATTTCGTACAGTTCCTAAATTAAAGAAGAAAGGAAAACAAGCAGTCAGCTAAATTTTGCTTTGCTTTATTCGCTCTGTCCAAGAAAATATTATTGGAGACCTTTAAAAATTTACTTTTGAAGAAATGACTTACAAAGTGTAATTCAAAATCCATGCGGTAAATACATTATATAAATTCTATGAATCCTCTGTGTGACTCGAAGGAAAGAAGAGCCATGATACAAAGCATTCTGTGCTTTTTACTTTCAATTGTAATAGAAAGAAGGTTTTAGGAAAATGTTTAAAGTTTAAGATGTGCATAAATTGAAAATCAAAGAAAATAAAATGAGCTTTGACAAACTTTTAAAGTATATTTTGTTTGAAATATTTCTAAAATAGAAATAACTGATGCAGTTTTTTTTTTTTTAAAGGAATGAAATGGAGTGAAAATACCTTAGATAATTTATGGTAAGAAGTAGGTTAAGTCAAAGGCTCAATACTACTGAATTTTACTAAAGTTCTTGAATTTTAGAAAACTGAAATAGCTTTAAGACTCCTTTTCTTTACCCAAAATAGTTCCACGAGAACTAGAAATTAGTATGCTTTAATAGACTGATATATTCTTTATTTTCAAATATATATCACTATAATATTATCATTTTATTTTTACATAGGAAAAAGATCTTAAATTTAGTAGGGTTAATCAATGAAACCTCAAGAACTATTTTTATAATAGATTATATACTTAAGTAAAATAATAGATATGGGATCTCACTATGTTGCCCAGGCTGGTCTCAACTTCCTGGACTCAAGTGATCCTCCTGCTTAAGCCTCCCAATGTGCTATGATTGCATACGTGAGCCACTGCACCTGGCCCAGAGTCTACACTCTTAAAATGGTTTTGATTTGAGATTCTAGTCACTGTAATTGTTGTAGAGGCAGAGTGATAGCTCTTGAGTTATGGCTTTACAGGATTCTGTTGTGAATCATGTTCCAATCATATAAGCATGTACTGTGAGGCAGAATATTGCCAATACAGGATGAATTTTTCCAACCCAATATTGTTAGGGAAAACCAAAACCTTTTTTAATATACAAAAGTTTAATAAGAGTATCTTCTAAAAACTCTAATCAGTAACTCTAACCTCTCACTTATTTCCATCAGTAGCTCATTATTAAAATTATCTAAAATTTTCAACTCCTTGAAGCTTCTAGAGCTTTTCAACTTAAGCATGATATTTTGATTCAAGTCACTTGCATCTTAGTTCTGAATGTTAATTTAGGGACTGCATCTAAGATTAATTACAAAGTTTTAAGTTTTTAAATAAATTCCTGATCCCAAACAGCACAGGTTTTGTTGGTAGCAAGTCTAACTCAAGATGTACAAAAGAAAACAAGTAAAAGCAGAAATAAGGTATCTTACTTTTGCATATTTTTAATTTTTGTTTATCTCTTGGTAATATTGAAAACTATCAGAGGCAGCAAATTTCCTGGTAAAATTTAACAAAGGAGTATTTTTTTTTCTTCTAAACTTTCTTATGGGACCCACATTTTCTGCCTTCTGGATATTTATACTTGTTTTTAGCATCTTTCATTTCATTTTGTTCATTAGATTCTTTGATGCTTAACTATTCTGCACATAATTCAAATTTACTGAGAAAGTTTATAGTTCATGTTTAACTAAGTACATCACAGTTTTATTACCTAAAGTTCCTGAATCTAAATTCCAAGTTTAAATATCATAATTTGAGTGAATAAAGTAAAATATTGGTAAATTTAACAAACATTTACTAAATAACTCCTGCATTCAGAGTTCTCTGTTTAACACCACAGGTGCAAATTGAAAAACAGTCACTCAAGGAGCTTATGATGTATGTAGTTGGGGTATTGTAGCTGAAAACAAGTCAGAATAAGCTAACTGCTTATTATACAAGGTTTTAAAATGATTGAGAGGATTAGAAAAGACAAATCTGAAGGAGGTGAAATTTGAACTGGTGGTCTTTAAAGATAAGCAGAATTTTGAAATGACATGCAAGAGAAAGAAAGAGGTAGCAAGATTCCTGGGAGTGCATGAAGCATAAGTAACATCTCAAGAGGAAAATGATGGGGGCACTTGGGTAACTGAGCACAGCCGGATTATCAGGTAGTCACTGGAGAGCAATTGTATATAAAACTGGCAATGGAGGTAAAGTCCACCTTGTAGAGGACTTTAGTATTCAATTATGTATTCTCAAAGAGGTAATTGAGTGTGGCTAAAGAGAGACCTAGCAGCTTCAAAAAAAAAAAAAAAGTGAATTCAGTGGATTAAAGCAGAAAGGCCTGCAGGCAGAAAGGCAATTGATGAGGATTTGCAGCAAGCATTGTAATTTAAGTGGTACTGAAAAACCTTGTGGATATAGATCCTATAGACTTACAACTGTATGGACATGGCCTTTAATGGAAAAGTCTTAAGCGATAAAGTTTTGTGCCTGAGTGAATGAACAAATAGAGGCAACTTTGAAAGAAAGAGGTTAGAAGGAGGAGTTAGCTCCAAAGAAAGTGCTGAATTTTCTTTGGTCATGTACAGTATGTGGTTGCATCAAAGGCATCCTAGAGACAAAGAGAGCACTCTGCTGAAAGCACAGGCCTTGAGCTTGGAAAAGGACATTTGTAGGAAGCATGGATGAGGAGGTCATTTCCAGAAAAAAGGTTGCTCAAGACTATGAGAATAGAGGAGGAAGCTGAGAGATAAAGCATGGAGGAAAGATGTGCCTACTGAGAGAATGAATGTTGAAAAAGAGAAACAGGTTTAAATAGAGTTGAGGTGAAAGAAAGGGGCACTATAGAGCAAAAAGGAAATTTGCATAAACAAATCAAATGATTCTACCATGGGGGCCAGGAAAAGATAAAACAAGAATGAAAATAAATGGAAAAAACTCTTCATGACTTTGGAAATTAGGCTATGAGTATATTAGTAAAAGCAGTTTTACTAGAAAAATAGAGAAGACAGAGAATAGGAAGGTAATAGAAAGAATGGGCAGAGTTAGTAGTGTGGTGCAGTAGTATGGAATGTAGATGCCTCTCAAGTGATTTGACCAGGAAAAAAATAGACTGAATGACAGCTTGAAAGAACAGCTGAGTTGTAGGATGGCATGAATCTATTTATTGGATGAATATACCTAAGCATGTAGGAAGACAATACATAATTCATAGATATGATCCTATACCTTGAAAATCCAAGAGAATCTTTCAAAAACCTGCTTGCACTGATAAAGGACTTTGGCAAAGTCTCAGGGTACAAAATAAATGTGCAAAAGACAGTTGCATTCCTATACACCCACAACAAGCAGGCAGAGACCCAAATAAAAAGCACAATCCCATTCACAATAGCCACCAAAAATATGAAATACCTCAGCATCTTCCTAACCTGAGAAGTGAAAAACCTTTACAATGAGAATTACAAAACACTGCTCAAAGAAATCCAAGAAGACACAAACAAATGGAAAAATATTCCATGCTCATGAATAGGAAGAATCAACATTGTTAAGATGTCCATTCTACCAAAGGCAATCTACAGATTCAATGCAATACCTATCAAGTTACCAACATCATTCTTCTCAGACCTGGAAATGACAATACAGAAATTCATATGGAAACATAAACGACCACGAATGGCCAAAACAATCCTTAGCAAAAGAAACAAAGCAGGAGGTATCACACTTCCAGACTTCAAACTTTACTATAAGGCTATAGTAATCAAAACAGCCTGGTATTGATACAAGAACAGGCATATAGACCAATGAAACAGGATAGAGATTTCAGAAGCAAAGCCTCAGTTCCTCAACCAACTCATCTTTGACAAAGCCTCCAACAACACCACTGGGGAGAGAAGAACCTATTCAATAAATGGTGCTGGGAAAACTGGCTGATCACATGCAGAAGATCGAAACAGGACCCCTACCTATCATTATACACAAAAATTAGCTCTAAATGAATCAAAGACCTAAACATAAAACCTCAAACTATAAAAATCTTAGAAAGTCCAGGAGACACCCTTATGGAAATTGGAACTGAGATCCACTTCTTACTCAGAACCCTAAAGGCCAATATCTTAAGAAATCAGATAGACAAGTGGGACCTCATCACGTTAATGAGCTTCTGCAAAGCAAAAGAAACCATCAAGAGAACAAGGAGACAGCCCACAGAATGGGAAAAAAATATTTGCTAACTGTATATCTGACAAAGGTCTAACATCTAGAATCTACAAGGAACTCAAATGTGCCAAAAGGAGAAAACAAACAGCCCCATTAAAAAGTGGGCAAAAATGTGCTCTTTGAGCCATGGCTGTTGCCATGCTTCCTGGCTTTGGTCCCCTCCCCCACCTTGTGGAGGTGAATCTTCTTTCTTCCTTCTCTTTCTCTCTCTAACTTACTTTTAAACAAACTTTTCTTTCTTAACCTTAAAAAAAAAAAGTGGGCAAAAGACATGAATAGACACTTCTCAAAAGAAGACATATGGGCAGCCAACAGACACATGAAAAAGTACTTGACCTCACTCAACACCAGAAAAATGCAAATCAAAACCACATTGAGATACCACCTAACCCCAGTAAGAATGGCCATCATTAATAAAACAACAATAGATGCTGGCGAGGATATGGAGAAAAAGGAACATTTCTACACTGCTGGTGGGAATGCAAACTAGTGCAACCTCTTTGGAAGACAGTGTGACAGTATCTGAAAGAACTAGAAATTGACCTTCCATATGACCCAGCAATTCCCCTATTGGGAATATACCCAGAGGAACTCAAATTATTCTATGAAAAAGATACCTGCACATGTAAGTTTGTTGCAGCTGTATTCACAGTAGCAAAAACATGGAACCACCTGTGTTGTCCATCAAAGCTGGACTGGATAAAAAAAATGTGGTACATATACCCACTGGAATATTATGCAGCCATAAAGAAGGACAAATATACAGACTTTGCAGCAACTTGGATGGATTTGGAGTCGGTCATACTCAGTGATTTATCACAGAAACAAAGAACTGTGTTCCATATGTTCCCACTCATAAGCTTGAACAATTATAATGTTACAGAAAGTGATTGGCAGCAATGGAAAATTGTCGGGGGGGGCTGGGGTTGGGGGTTGAGGGAAACTGCGAGGGGAGGGAGGAGCATACTTCATCAACAAGAGTACCTGCCTGATTAATGTTTGTGTACCTAACCCTGCATTATATACACAGAGGATGCAAAAATAAAGTTATCTTCATTAACAAAAAGAAAAGAAAAGAAAGGAAATGGAAAAAACTCTTCATGACTTTGGAAATTAGGCCACAAGTATATTAGTAAAATCAGTTTTACTAGAAAAATAGAGGGGAAGACAGAGAATAGAAAGATAAAAGAAAGAGAGGGCAGAGTTAGCAGTGTGGTACAGCAGTATTGAATGTAGATGCCTCTCAAGTGATTTGACCAGGAAAAAAATAGATCGAGTGACAGCTTGAAAGAACAGCTGAGTTGTAGGATGGCATGAATCCATTTGTTGGATGAAGATACCTGAGCATGTAGGAAGACAATACATAATTCATAGAGTTAGAAGGCGTGAGAAAAACATACTAATAACACATTTCTTAAAGATTGAGAGATATAGAGTACATGTAGATAAACTAAATATCAGAGCACCGTTTTATTTAATAGAGAGAAAGTAAATATAAAGAGTGGTGTGTGTGTGTGTGTGTGTGTGTGTGTGTGAAATGAGTATTTTTTTTTCTTTTTCAGTTGATGGTCTTATGTAGGATACCTCAATTTCAGTAATATGGGACATAAGGTTCTGCCCAGATTTGTTTTTGCTGGGTTCTGGATAAGACTCAGGATTTGTTGACAAAGTTTTCAAAAGAGATGTAAGACCATCAATCTAAGATTACACAGAAGACCTATGTTTGTTTTTGACTTTCATCGTCATTTGTTCTTCATTAGTGTTACAAGCTTGTGACTGGGCTACACATAGAAATATATACATATTTTTAAGTGAATGCCATTAGGGAAAAGAAGTTACATATTTACTGATAAAATTTCTGATTTTTTTTTTTTCTTCAGTTAATTTTGGTCAGACGTTTAAATATTTTTCACTTCAGTTTGCTTTATACATTTGCCCTTCATACACTTGCTGTGTGAGAATGGATAGAGTCACATATTAGCAACATTATCCATTTAATTATATGATCTATGCATATCTATATATCATATATCCTTATAAAATATCAAAGATTGTCAATTTATATGATATATACTGCATCTAAATTAATTTTTATTTCAGAATCAGATCATGGCTATGATAAAAATGATCATCATAATTTATCAGGTAATTGTAAGAAAATGCTATTAGATATATTGAGTCAAAGGATTTGACTAAGAAAGTTTAGAACGTAGAAATCTGAAATTATACACACACATAATATCTTCTTAATGAAAAGAAATACCCAATGAGACCTGAAGATAATTTTTTTCACCTTTCAGTTACAAATGCTTTGATACTCTTACACATTTCAAAGACAACATTTACACTTTACAATATATACTTATTGAGCCATAATTTAAATAAACAGCATAAATAGTTTTTATCAATATTTACAAATGTTCAGTTCTTTGCATGTTCTTAACTCATAGTAATCCACATTCATCAATCTTCTTTAAATCTAAGTGGAACGTTGTGATTAAGTTTTGGCCCATGTAACATATGGAAAAGTGACATACTCTTGTGTTTCCATGCACAGCCATAAAATAGACTGTATACTCTTTTATGCCTTTTCTCTCGTTGACTGGACTGAAAGCAAAGAACTCTAAGATGTTGGAGGTGGGAGAAGAGAAGGACACCAAATCTCTGACACCGTTTGGAAGAGAGCCACCTAAAAAAGACCCTGGATGAAGCTCATTGACTTTGAATTTTGTTCTAAAAACAAATAAACATTTGACATTCTACCTCACTGCAACTTCTGAGTTGTTTATTATGGCAGCTAGCATTACTTATCCTGACTCATACAGAATGTCTCAGTAAACTAATTCAGTTTCTTACTGAAAAAAAAGTTTGTATTTTGTTGTTCAGTTTTACTAAAATCAACATTTTTAATGACATTCACCCATAAAATTAGCCTAAAAATTAAGGAAAAACAAAGCTAAACATGTTTCTTTATTGTAAGGCTTCTTGGAATCTAATGTTTTTGCAATTTTTCAAGAAGAAAATATATCAACATTCCTAAGCATGTTTGCCCATGGAACACTTTGCTATAGAGACACCTTTATTTTTTATTTTATTTTATTTTTTTGAGTTGGAGTCTCACTCTGTCGCCCAGACGGGAGTGCAGTGGCCGCTCCCAGCCACCGCAGCCTCAACCTGCTTGGATCCGGCGATCCTTCCACCTCAGCCTTCCAAGTAGCCGGAATTACAGGTATGCGCTACCACACCCAGCTGATTTTTTGATTTATTGTAGAGATGAGGTCTCGCTGCCCAGGCGGGTCTCGAACCCGCGGGCTCAGGCAATTCTCTCACCTCAGCCCCCCAAAGGCGCGAGATTACAGGCTGAGCCACCGAGCCCAGCTTTGAATTGTGCACTTTAAGAGAGTAAATTTTATGGCATGTGAATTTTAAGAGAGTAAATGTTATGGGATGTGAATTGAATCTCAATAAATCTGTTATTAAAAAAGCAAAACGATACAAACTCGAATAGAAAGTTTGAAAAACCCTTTATTTACCAAAGAAATTTTTTTTTTAAAGTACAGAGTATAACTTTTACTCAGCTTCCCCTAATGTTAACAATTTACATAACTGTAGTACAGTGATCAAAACCAGAAAATGAATATTGGTATAATCGTATTAAACTACAGACCTTATTCAAATTTGACCAGTTTTGCCCTTTTTTGTTCCAGAATCCAATCCAAACATGGGAGAGTATGTTTGGAACTAGGGACTATATGGTATATTTTCTCAATCTTTTAAAATACTTTGTAACCCAAAGATTAAGAATTATAATAATAATAGCCGGGCTCAGTGGCTCAGCCTATAATCCCGCGCCTTTGGGAGGCTGAGGTGAGTGGATTGCCTGAGCCCGCGGGTTCGAGACCCGCCTGGGCAGCAAGACCTCATCTCTACGATAAATCAAAACATCAGCCGGGTGTGGTAGCACATGCCTGTAATTCTGGCTACTTGGAAGGCTGAGGCGGAAGGATCGCCGGAGATCAGCAGGTCGAGGTTGCGGTGGCCGGGAGAGGCCACTGCACTCCAGTTGGGCGACAGAGTGAGACTCCAACTCAAAAAAAAAAAAAAGAATTATAATATTCTTTGAGATAAATGGAAAGAAGGAAAGAAGGGAGGGAGGGAGGAAAGGAAGGAGGGGAGGGAAGGAGGAAAAGAAAAACTCTCAAGAAAGAGGAACAGAGAAAATGCCCTGCAGTCGCTGAAAGTCCTGTGGAGGACACAGATATTATGAGTTTGAATCTCAGTTCTCACACATAGCTGTGCAAGATATACAGCATTTCAAATTTTTCTTTAAATCTGCCTAAATATGTTTTGTTATCCTCACCAGTCTGACAAGAAGCTCAGTATCAGTCATTACTCTCACCCAACTCCCCATTCCATCTCCAGATGGGTAGGTTTCTTGTCTTTGTCTAAACACATGGATGAAGTACCATTGTTGCATTTCATTTGGTCTCTCATCTCGTGTTATCTACTCTGACGCATTTGTATTGATTTTCCTTGGGGTTCTAGAGTTCTAGATGATGCTATGGACCCCTGTGTCTAGAATGCAAGTTCCTTAGGTATACCAATGCCAGCTGAAATCTGCACTTTTTTTCTTTTTGATGCTTTTACAGAGTAAGGAACAAGCTCCCACTTCTTGCAGCATCCACACAAGGAAATCTCCTTAATTTCCAAGCCTATCCTAAAGTCATTTCTATCTTAATCTCTTCAGTGAATTTAGGTTTTTCAAAAGATAAGCTCTTTTGGTTCTGTAGATATGCCCAAGGCAAAGAATATACAAAGGTACTAGCTACTCACTGGCAGACAAGAAATGAAGCAGATGAAATAAACCATGGTAATAAATATACAATTTATCTTAGTCTACAAACAAATAGGCAGTTCAAACAGAGGCAAATGCAGATTAGAGATTTATCAAATATTATGGAAGAGGTGTCTTTACCCCAGGTTTGGGGACATCAGAGAATTCTCACAGAGGGGTTAATGTCTAAATTGAAACCTGGAGGTTAATAAAGGGGAGTGAGATAAATAAAGGGGAGTGAGGGTAAAATGCTTGTGTGAAGTTTCTGAAGAGAGAGAAAAAGCATTAATAAATTCAGTGGAATTTGGTGAGTCTATAAATCATAAAGTGAGATGAAGAAAGTGAGTGCTGAGATGGAGAGTTATAGGCAACATTATCATGAAGCTTATAAGCCATTTTAAGGGGTCTGGTTTTTATTCTGTAAGCAACAGAAAGTTATTAATATTTATTAAACTTGTGAAAGACTAACTCAGAATTTCACTTAAAAAAGACCATTTTAGTTTAAGTGTAGACAGCTGGGGGTGAAGGGTAGCCCTGTGATTGGTAAGTAATACTAGAATCAGAGGAACCCATCATGAGACTCATACAATAACCCTCCAAGAAATGATGGTAGTGTGACCTTGAGAAGTGGCAGAGGACATAGAGAAAAGAGGATATATTTCACAGATATAAGGTTATTCAGTCTACTAGATGTGAAAATATTGAATTTCATGGAATGTAAAACTCCACTGATTTTAAAATCATCATCTGTAACAACATGGATGAACCTGAGAACATTATGTTAAGTGAAATAAACCAGGCACAGAGAAACAAATACTATATGATCTCACTTACATGTGTGGAATCTAACAATGCCAAACTTAACAGAAGTAGAGAGTAGAATGGTGGTCACCGAAGGACTAGGACAGGGGGAGGAGAATGTACAGGAAAAGGGGATCCATTGGTCAATGGTTACAAAGTGTCACTTAGATGGGAGGAATAAATTCTTCTCATGGATTGTACAGCATGATAATCAAGGTTAATAATACTGTTCTGTTTATTTCCAAATAGCTAAAAGAGACAATTTGAAATGTTTTCACCACAAAGAAGTAATAAATATTTGAGATGATAAATATGTTAATCGGCCTGATTTGATTACTCCTCGTGTTGACACGTATTGAAACATCACCTTTGACTCCATAACTAATACAATCATTATTTGTCAATTAAAAATGAAATAAAACTTGAAATACATAATTTTATCTAATACTAGAAAAACTAGACAGTTCATAAACTATGGCAAATCATTGTTAGACACAACAATTTCAGCACGTTAAAATGTGGGGAGAAATATGCATTATGGGATTGATGAGACAGTAGACTGGACATAGGAACAGTGGAAGGAGGCAAAGATATGATTGGACTATTGAGTGAGAAAGGAGTGAGTGGCAACTGCGATACAAATGCCAAGATAGGGAAGGAGAGATATGAGAAACAATGATGTCAATTTTGATATATTGCATTTGAAGTGTTCATGTAAAATCCAAGTGGAAAATCTAGTAGTCAATCTACTATGTGGATCTAGAGTTTAAGTATGGGTATCAGCTAGAGAAAAAATATGGGAAATTTTCAGAAAATATATGAAAAATTGAGACTGACATAGAAGTGAGGAAGTAGTCAGCAATGTCAAATAAGTACTACACAGTTAAATAAAATAAAAACTTACTCATTTCAATTGGATTTCAAAGAAAACAAGGATGGGCATTGATTTTACAGTCTGGGGAACAGTTAAATCCTCAATAGAGAAAGGTAAGATCATTGAGCCCCTGAGAGACTGAGGAATCAGCAGAACAAGTTTACTGAAGAGACCATGTTGGAAGGAGGTAAAAAGATGAATACAGAGAAAAATACCTTAGAAACAAACTTTGCTTAATTTACAAATTAGCCAAGAAGGGACCTAATGAACATGGCCACTGACATAACTTAGAACCTGGATTGATTGATTTATTTAATAAAAATTCTGTTGCACTTAATTTTTCTCTTTTTTTGTTTTTTAGTTTGTTTTGTTTGTTTGTTTTTTGAGTTGGAGTCTCACTCTATCGCCCAGACTGGAGTGCAGTGGCCGCTCCTGGCCACCACAGCCTTGACCTGCTGGCCTCCGGCAATCCTTCCACCTCAGCCTTCCAAGTAGCTGGAACTACAGGCGCGCGCTACCACGCCCGGCTCATTTTTGATTTATTGTAGAGATGAGGTCTCGCCAAGTTGCCGAGGCGGGTCTCAAACCCGTGGGCTCAGCCAATCCACTCACCTCAGCCTCCCAAAGGTGCGGGATTACAGGCTGAGCCACCCAGCCCAGTTAATTTTTCAACTTTATAATTCACTTAAGAGCATTTTGTGGTTATAAAGGAATGGGTATCCTTATCAACAAAATCCATATGTTTACACATATGTTATAGGCTGAACTGTGACCCCCTCCAAAAAAAATGTATATGTTGAAACCCTAATCCTTAGAATATCAGAATGTAACTATATTAGGAGATAAGGGCTTAAAAGAGATAATTAAGGTTAAATGAGGTCTTCAGCATAGATTCCTAGTCCAATATGACTGATGTCCATCTGAGAATAGGAAAAGACACCAGAGGTGCACATGCACAGTTAAAGCACCATGTGAGCACACAGTGGAAAGCAGCCCTCTGAACTCCAAGGAGAGAGATCACAGGAGAAACCAAGTCTGTCAACACCTTGATCTTGAACTTCGACCTCCAGAACTGTGAGCGAATAAATCTCTGTTGTTTATGCCTTTCTGTCTGTGGTATTTTGTTAAGGTGGTCCTAGCACATTAATACAATATAATAGGGGAGCAAATTCACTGAACAGAGATCAGTGATGGTATAGAAGAGAGAAGGAGGAAGAAAGGATGGAAAAGAAGGGTGGTAGAGGGAGAGAGAACTGCTAAATTTTCTATTCATAGATCACAGTAGTGGTCAAGCTCCACTAGCTCTTTCCCCTTAAGTTAGAATTTAATATTTAATTAAAACTTGAGTTTCAAATGTTCTGTTATGGGTTTCTTTTAAATTGCTTTTATTAATATTTTAAAGTCTGATTTTTAAGTCAAGGAAATTCTAACTAGAATTATTCTAATTAGAACATCCAAAAATAATCAACTCAGTACCTGGAATATTTAGCTTGGATATTTCCAGGCATAACTCTTGGCGTAAAGCTGGGATTGCCTTCCAAAGTAACAAAAGGTAACAATATTTTTTATATTTTTATCAATATGAACTTTTCTTACCATGACATTTCTAAAACTATACAGCTATGAAGCTAACTGGACAACTAAGTGGTCATGAATTTGGGGGGTCTGGTTTTTACTGACTCAGTATTTCTAGTTGGTATAGCCTATTAACTCAAAATCAGTTTCTGCCTTCCTTTCCCAAGCTTCAAGTCAATAAATTCTACAAGTGTAAAGAGCAAGCTGAAAAAAATTGATTTAGAATTGTTAAGAATTTGACGCTACATTTAGAGGCATTCATCTTGTATGACACATATATAATAATTATGCTTATAAGTGCATCCATTTAAAATGCATACATTGCCGATCAGCTATTCAGTTGCACAAAATTCTGCATGAAAGAGTATTTCCCTTACAGAATAAATATGAGGTATCTTGCAAATCTCAAATTTATGCCATTTTCACTCCAAATTTCCATATTATGTGGTTATATAATGGAATTCTATTTTGACTAGCTGCTCTACGTGTTGATGTTAATCCTATAGGATCTTGAGCACAGTAACCATTTTGGAAAGCTATCTGTGAATGAATATAAAGTAGACAACATTTTTATTGGATACTCAGATGCAGAAAAAAATTAATTAAAGACCTCTTCCCTCCTAAACTCTACTGTTAAAAAATTTGAACAAAAATATTTATTTAACAGGTTTTGCAGCTTGGACTTTTGTTCCTGCCTTAGTGTGTGTACCAGAATACGCAGCAAGAGAACACTGCCAAACATTGAGGATGGACTTTATTACAGGACAGTTCTCCAAGTGGTCTCTGACTGACCCAGTTCTCCCCATCTCACGTTTTGTTCTCAAGAATAATTGCAAGAGGTTCATCAAAACATACAAAACCACAGTTAGCTAGGAGGAATAAGTTCTAGTGTTCTAGAACACTGTAGGATGACTACAATTAATAATACATAGTCTCTGGCCGGACTTGGTGTCTCTGCCTGTAATCCCAGCATTTTGGGAGATCGAGGTGAGTGGATTGCCTGAGCCTGTGAGTTTGAGACCAGCCCAGGCAGCTTGACAAGCTCTTATCTCTACAATAGATTAAAAAATTAGCCGGGCGTGGCAGCGCGTGCCTGTAGTTCCAGCTACTTGGAAGACTGAGGCGGAAGGATAGCCGGAGCCCAGCAGGTCGATGCTGGGGTGGCCGTGAGTGTGCCATGGCACTCTAGCCTGGACGACAGAGTAAAATTCCAATTCTAATAATAATAATAATAATATAGCCTCAAGTAGTTAGAAGGAGGCTATTGAATATTCCCAACACAAACAAATAAATGTTTGAGATGTTGGAGACGCTAATTACCTGGATCTGATGAAATGGATTTTATACAACATATGTATTAAAAACATTTCCGAGAGTTTTTACCACCATTATCCTAACTGAGGTGCCTAAAGTGTGATTTGGGGAACGTTGAGGTTGCTTCCAAGTTCACATGAAGCTGTTTCTTCCCAGGTCCTAAAGAGAAAGTCTCGCTCCAGACACGGACACATGCAAAAGTTGGAAGACAAAGTTGAAGTGGTAGATTCTGACTTTTCTGGATCAGCTTTATTTTACTACTGGTAACCTGTTTTTTATCAATGTGGATGGCTTCTTCATTGAAGATTTTAGAGACTTTATGAGGATATGAGAATGAGGAGCCAGCTTTGGCTACAGTGCAGGGAGCAGGTGTTAATGCAAAGGTCTAAGAATTTACATTTTGAGAAGTGCAAGTGATTGGATGTTTCAAAGTTATGAATTGCATGATAGGGGAAAAGTTGAGTAGGAGAAAAGTTGAGTAGGGCAAATTTTAAGTGGAATTTTCATCCTCAAACAGACCTGTTATCCTAAAAATACATTTTAGGACTCAATGACCACAGCAAGTGAGCTTGCAGCTTATCCATTGAAGCATGGAGCCTGCTGAAGATTATTGCCCATGCTGGTCTTGAACTCCAGGCCTCAAGCTGTCCTACCATCATGGCCTCCCAAAAATACTGAGAGTTACAGGTTTGAGTCACAGAACTCGGGCTGTCATTCAGTTTTAATAAATTCGTACAGATCAAAAGCAGACAACAACAAAGTTTCTATGTACTCTATGAAAATGTATAATTATTATTTTTGATTAAAATAATTAAAAAGACACACAAATAAAAAGAATAATTGTAGAATGTGCTGGGACTGAAACATTCCGAGATAAGGAAGGACTGGTCACAACAGCCCATTCCATCCTAGAAATAGGATCTCCCTCAACACATTAACCTAGTATATCACGATGTTCCCAGGGTATAAAACCCAGGTGGGCTGCTTTCCAGTGCTCCTTAGCTGTGGTACAAGTTGGCAACTTACAGATGAAACTCCATCAGTCCCAGACAGCTTTCCTGAGCCTTGGCAACCTAACTCATCAAAAATCCTCTGAATCTGTTTACACTTTCCGCCTATCTGTAAGTAATAAACCCGCTTCACATATCTCATTGTGTGTGGATGTTCTGTCTCATGAACTTGGACAAGTTGGTAATCAGTGCCCAGTGACACTGTGAACCTACTTCTTATCTATATTTCTTGTTTATGGAGTTTGGGGATAATGCAAGGGGCATCTGGGTCATAGAAAACTTGAAATAGCAAATGCATCAGATTAAACCTGATTAGGAGAGAACTTTAATGGCAGTTGAGGGAAACTGCCATGGGAGGTAGGGGCACACCTCATCAACAAGGGTGCCTGCATAATGAACATTTGTATACCTCACCCTGAATTGTACACCACATCTTTAAAATAAAAAAAAGAAAAAGAAAAAAAATATGCCAGAATCTTAGAAACTGTGGTCTCTCTGGAGAAAAGATGAGATACCACTTTTATGATACGCCTGCCACAGATGATTCTAAGCTGTTGGAAATGTCAGGTGAAAAGAGACTTGTAAAGGTCAATGCTTCATACTTCAGTCCAACCCCCTTTGGATCATTTTTACTTTGGTGTGGGTTCTATTTCTCATCCGAAGCATGAAAATGGTGGAACACCTTGAGCAAACATATTCAGGAAACAATAAGGAAACCAGTCTGGTTCTTCTGAAAGTTATGAGAATTAAAGCAGTGTCTTAGCTGTCAAGAACCTGAGACAGAGGCTGGCTTTAGGGAATTGGTTTAGAAAGTGATTCCAGGGGACAATAGTAAGGGTGTAAAACAGGGGAAAACGTGTGTAAAACAGGGAAGAACGTGTCATCAAGTTGAGGACTGAACTTCCATTCCAGGAAAACTTCTGAGGTGCCATAGGAAGTGTACCTCAGAGATAATGAAAGGAAAAAGTATTTATCTATTAGTTTCCATTCCATTCCTCACTGGTCAAGGAATGACCACAAGGGTGTTAATTCTCCTGCTCTTCTAGATTATGCATGGTTCAGTGCCATTTAGTTGCTGTGAGCATTCCAAGATGTGGCATCAAAGGAGCCCCAAGGAGGTGTCATTTTGTACCTGTGTGAACCCATAGAATACTGGTCCTCACAACAGTGGTTGGTGTCACAGCGGAAGCTAAGAAGATTTGATGTGCTACACAAAAATTTACCAATTTCACCTCTCAGATCCTCTTGTGCCTACTATTAAGTCCAATCCTTTAGGTGGTGGTCAGCCACAATACCTGAAAGGACTTGAGATTATGAACAACATATCCTCTTGCTTTGCTGGACCCAAGGTCATAGCCAATGTTCATTATCTCCCTCCTCTGACATGCACTATTTCCCTTATCCTAAGTCTACAACTCTTTCCTCTTGCATTGATCCAGACCTCTTCAATCTCCTAGTAGTCTGTGTCTGTGGTGATTAATTTTAAGTGTCAACTTTACCACACGGTACCTAGATATTTGATCAGATATTATTCTGGGTGTTTCTGTGAATATATTTATATATGAGATTAACACTTAAATTGATGGACTGTGTCAAGCAGATAGCTCTCCCTACTATGGGTGGGCCTTATCCAATCAGTTGAAGGCGTGAATAGAACAAAAGGCTGACTCTCTCCCAAATAAGAGGGAATTCTTTTTGTCTGACTTCCTTTACAGCTGGGACATCAATTTTTTTTTCTGCTTTCGGATTTCACCTGAAACATCACCTCTCCTCGTTCTCAGTTCTCACTCCTTCAAGCTCAGACTGTTGGCACTCTTGGATCTCGAATTTGCTGACTAAAGATCTTGAAACATGTCAGCCTCCATAATCATGGGAACTAATTTCTTAACTGAATCATATAATTAAATAATAAGTCTCTCTCTCCCTCTTTTTCCACATGCACATATGCATGTCCTATTGTTTCTCTGGAGGATCCTGTCTAATATAGCATCCTTGGTTGCCTTGTCCTTCCTGAGTCATGGTTGCTGAATTGTCCATTCACAGTGACCTCTGAACACAGAAACTTGCCTTCTAGTCCCCTGCCCCATGCTTCTCATAACTCTTCTCCTCTTGCTTTATGCCAACGTCTACCTGTATAATGGGTGAATTCCTGCTTCAACATTTGCAAGAGGTTGTTTAGCCTCTGCCTAGAAAGTTGCAGGGGCAAAGATCTTGTGGCATTGTAAGGTAGTCTAACAATCTTCCAAAAGCTTTATCAGAAATTGCCTCCAGGGCAGGATGTGGTGGTTTATGCCTGTAATCCTAGCACTTGGCGAGGCTAAAGTGAGAGGGTTGCTTGACCCCAGGAGTTTGACATCAGCCTAGGCAACACAGCAAGACCTTATCTCTTTTTAAAAAGTTGTCTCCTTATTGTATTCCAAAATCTGTTTTCATGTACTTTTGACCTATTGCTACTTCGTTGATCTATATGGGACAACACAAATTAAATCTATTCCTCTTCATCACGATAACTTTTAAAAAACTTGAGAATAGAAACCATGCCTTCCCTTCAATCTAAACACACCTCACCTTTCTTCACATGCTAAAATGCTTCTCAGTTCTCTCATCTCTTCATTTGCTCTCCTTTAACATTGGTCAATATGTCTCTGACCCTCTTAAATAGTGTTGCCATGACCAAACAAAGGACTCAGTTGCAATCTGACCAGTGCAGAATGAAGATGGATTATTCCTGTGTCTAAGAACTTTGCACCATTTTGAATGACACATTGTGGAACTCACCTATTTGTATATTTATCCTCTGACCATTCCCCTTCCTGCATATAAGCATCCTCAACCTCCCTTTATATCCTCCTCAAATACAAATTTTTCTAGGAGTATTTCAGTCCTCATAGTCACATGTAATATGATAAACTCTCGCCACGTGGCAGAGACATCACCTCCCCTAGCAGCAGTTCGAAGAGATAGGATATCAACTGATATGATTTTTTTGATTGTAGCACGTTTTAACCATCTCTCACATAGGTATGCAAAACTCTATCTGCAAGTAAGAAAAACTGCCTTTTGTCTCGCCAGCTGGATACTTTTATAGAGGCTTTGAGCCTATAGGAATATTTACTTCTGTTCAAGATTGCCAATCCAATGAAGAGACACTAAAACAACTCCATTTCTCCCAACTCCAGGGTCACAGACCAGCCCACTTGGCTAGTCACTTTTCCTCTCAGAACAGGTATGGATACAAGAAGCACCATATTATCAAATCCTTTTGACCATGATTTGACTGAACTGACTGTTTAATTTTGCCTACAAGGAAGAGTAAGAATTCTGCCAATTGCATTACAGTGATGCTTCCATTGGACTTCAGCACAGCCAAGTACAAGTTAAATACTTCTCAAGTTACAAATAAGATCAGAACACCTCCCCTTTTTAAAAGCATGTCATTATGAAGACATGCTTCTTGTACTACTCCCAAAAGTAAGAAGTACTAATTTGTTTAGCTAGTTGAAAAAAAAAATGCATTGACTTGTTTTGTGTTAATAAACTTTTCCTCTTAGATCTACAGAAAAATTGCAGAGCATTCCTATAAACCCAAGACCCAGACTCCTCCGTTATTAACCCTCTACATTAGTATGGCACATTGGTAATCATCAATAAGTCAATATTGATACATTATTCTTAACTAAGATCCAGACTTTATTCAGATTGCATTTATTTATTTGTTTGTTTGTAATGTCCTTTTGCTATTCCAGGAACTCATTCAGGATACCACGTTCTATTTAGGCATCATTCTTCAGACTTTTTTGTTTGAACCTTAACAGTTTTGAGTAGGACTAGTCAGGCATTTTATAGAATATCTGTTAATTATGATTATCTGATGATTTTTCTCAGAATTAGGGCTCATGGGTTTTGCAGAGGAAGATCACAGAGATAAAGTGCTATTTGCATCACAACATAGCAAGGGTGTACTATCCACCATACCTATCATTGTTGATGTTACTTAATCACATGGGCTGCAAGAGTGTTTATGTGTAGCATTTAATGAGTGAGAAGATGCGTTTTCACCCTCTTGGGAGTGGAGCATTCACACAAATTATTTGTAATTAATCTGTATGGGAAATTTGCCTATTCTCATCTATTTATTTATTTACTTTTTATATCAGTTTTATATCATGGGTATTTATTTTGTATCTTGGGTTATAATCCAATACAACTTTGTTATTTTTTGTTGCTATTGCTCAAATGTTTCAGCTTTGACCATTGAATCCTACGTCTCTCAGACTTACTCCCAACATTTTCTGGGTCTATGGGTATGCATACGTGTAATGTCATTTCTGTTTTTGAGCACTTCCTTGCTTTCTAATACTAAAAAATACTCCACGGTCATCTTGATATTTCCTGTTTCACTCCTAGAATCAGCCATTTCTCCAGGGAGCCCGGGTTTCTTTTCTTGGAGAATTCTATTAGAGACCAAGATCGTTGTGTTAGGTGTGCTCATGGCTACTGAAGTGTCATTGCCTCGAGGCCCTCTCAGCTGACAGACCAAGGAAATACATGTGCATGTACTAAACCCATGTGTATATACCTACATGTTAATATTTATTTATTTAGCCATCTCTATAGATATTATATTAAGTAATATAGTTTTAATTGATGAAATATAACTTCTTAGGTCAAACTATATGAAACATATTTTGTCAAGAGCAAAAATTACTATGGTGCCAAAATTTCTCAAATGCCAGCAATATTATACGACTCAACCTAATACAGAAAAATGCATAAAACAGAAATGTGCAGTTAAACAGATATCAATGTAATCCAGTTAACAAGAAAAGAGAAGGGTGCCAATGCACACACACAAACACACATACTCCTCCCTAGAAATAATAATGTTTGTTTTGATTGTTTTGTTTTTTTACTCAGCTTAACTATAACATAAGCTATAACACCTATGTGTGCATTAGAAAAGTATATCATATTTTTCTGTTTTTCTTTTATGTAGGTGGAATCATAATACATGTAGTATTTTGTGTCTTCCGAGATTCTTCATGTGTTACATGTAGCTTTAGTTCATTCATTTTCATTTTCACTGTCTAATAATTCAGAGTATGAATGTGCAAAATTTATCCATTTTACTGTTGATTTATATTCGGTAATATTGTTTTGAATAGAGAATGAAGGAGCAACATAATTACATTTTGAGTGATCTTCAGGTTTCTTGGTATCATGAAACTTCAAATTCATTGCTATTTTAAAAAGAACCAAGATTGGGACAACCTGAGTTAAACAATATCTTAAAGCACATAATCACGAAGAAACCTTCTGATTATAATTTGTCCTCTCAAGCAATTCTTCCCACAGGGAGAAAATTATATGATCTAACACAAGTATTCTAGTAGTTGTAACACAGACTGTTCATTCTGAATAAAACAAATTGGCATTATGTTTTCATACATCTGTCTCAGGGGTTTGGTTAATGAGTCCATCTCAAAGAGACTGATCTTTTTGGTGTGTTGATAACATCAGGTAATGAATTCCCACTCATGAGGCCTCTAGAGAGGCAAGCTGACCGCCATCCTTACACAGACGGACATATACCTCTTTCTTTCAATGGGGAACACAATCCAACAGGAGCCTAATTCTCCTATTTGAACTTGTACAATATCTAGCTCCTATGACACCAAATGCGGGAAAATTAAATAAGACTCTCTCACTAAAATCCTCCCAGAAATTTATTAATATTTCTTATTTATATGAATTTTTATAATAGTCATATAATCTGTATTTGCCATAATCCACTCATTCTCTTTCACCTGTTCAAATTATATACTATTGTCTGTGACAGCATTTCTTTAAGAACATAAAATTCAAAATATAGCATTTTATGAAGACTGAATTAAACATTTTAAAGAAAAAATAGATAACTGTATTTCTAAAAGTATGTGTTTAAAATACCTTCAGGAGCTTGTTTTTAATTCAGCAAAAAGTAGGTCAAACATTCTAAGATCAATTTCTAATCAAATAGCTCTTCTGTACTCTTATAATATTTATTTTATAGCTCTTTCATTAATGTCATTTTATATTTCTCTCCCAAACAAAATTACATGACTTTTATGTTAACTGCAACATTTTTCATTTCTTGTATGGATTTGTTCTGTTATTACACAAACCAAAACAATACACCTTTAAAAGAAATTGTACAGAAGCCTTTAATTTTAATCTTCACTAAATGCACTTTGATTCTTTTTATAACAAACTCTGAGAAATTAAAGAATAAAAATCTATTTCTTTAATTCTCCCTTCTCATATATTACTGTTTGAATGCATGAATCTACAATTGTAAACAAAGCTTTATGAACCCTGTCAGATAAGTTCAATGTATGGGCATCAAGTGATTAGTCACTTTCTGGGGTAGTTTTACAACCTTGCTAGAAAGCACACACATTGGAATGAAGGCTGAGAAATGGGACTACTTGGCTTAAGTGCACCTGTCATTCGTGGTATATTGCCATCTGCCGGGCATCTTGGGCACTGCAATTATGTACAGGACCACAAGCAAACCTTTTAGCTTAGCTTAAATAGAAGGGGGGGAAAGCAAGTATTAAATTAATTTTTTAAAATAAATTTATTGACCAGCCGTGGTGGCTCATGTCTGTAATCCTAGCACTTTGGGAGGCCAAAGCGAGAAGATTACTTGAGCCCAGGGGTTCGAGACCAGGCTGGACAACTTGATGAGATCTTGTCTCTACAGTAAATCTAGAAAAATTAGCCGGGTGTGGTGGTTCGTGCCTGTGGTTCCAGCTACTTGGAAGGCTGAGGCGGAAGGATGTCCTAAGCCCAGCAGGTCAAGGCTGTGGTGGCCGTGAGCATGGCATTGCACTCCAGCCTGGGCGACAGAGTGCGACTCCAACTCAAAAAAATTAAAAAATTTAAAAATATTTTTTAAAGTTTTAAAAGAATTACATAATTTTAACACTGTTAAATTATTAAATGTTATTTTAAAATAATTCCCTTTCAATGGTCATTTTAGTAGGAAAAAATTTAACTGTATTTTCCACAAAAAACATTATCCTTTACCTGTTTTCCAGTCACCAGAAAGAAGCACCTAGCATAGCTTCCTATAAATAGTGGATCTAATATTCAAACAGAATTATTGGTTGTCACTATACCTTAGAAGATACTTACTGAAATATTTTCCGTGGCAGAAAGTTATTTCTGTAAAGTATAATTTGGATGAAAAACACTAATTGAAAGCATTAACACATTATAGTTGTACATAGATTCCTTTTGAAGCAAATCCATATAAAATAAATTATTACTAGAAATTACCTAAACACTATGAAATGATTTGAAATGATTAAAAGATGTTTATGAAATTAAAATGATGCAAATTTGTGAAAATATATGACTGATTGCACTTTAAATACATCCATTCTCAATGACCTTTAGACAGATTCAGAATATTATTGACTCCAATATAAATTTATAAGTTTTAGAGTATTATGAACTCTGGCGTAGAGAGCAAACTATCTGACATAAGTGACTTTAGAGCTTCTTTTTAAAAGTTTAAGTGAATAAATGAACTTAAGTGAATAAATGAATTTAGACCTTTTTTTTTTTTTAAGTTTGTAAAGCTAGTGCTTTGAATAAGAACACCTCTGGTAATTCTTCTTGAAGCACCATAAATTTGACACCCTGGTTTCTAATATACAGCCTAGCATAAAGTAGACACTCAAGTATTTATTGAGATATTTGAATTTAATTTAGGTACTATGTGTGATTGTTCAATTCAAGTAATATGTGAGAAAATATTTATATATATATTCCCCCAATAGAATATGCAAATTTACTGAAAACAGAAAAGACGTATTATTTTGTTTTATATTTCCAACTGTCTGTTTGTGACTTACATGAATATGGGCCTAAGAGAAATAATAAGCTTACTTTTGGGTATAGAATACTGTTGTTTTTCTAGGAATGTATTACTTCTCACATTGTTGTGTTAAATGAAGATTAAGATTTAGTTTGGTCAAGGTCATGCAACCAGAGGGTCAAACTCAGGCCCAAATATGTCTGTAATCTTCCTTCCTCCCTTTCTCATCTCTAAATTCCATACACCACAGTCCCCAGTCACATCTCTATCCAACAGTTTTAGCTTGCACTAAATTCCACAAGTCCAACTTCTTAGACCAATACATCATTTTTGTCTTTCTAGCTTCTCTCCTTAAGAAGCAAGTAAACGATAGACATAGCTAGTCAACTTTAGGATGGGTGTGTATACACAAGTCTTACAGCAATTAGTCACTATGACCCTTGTTAGTTTAGAAATAAAGAACTTCATTTTCTTTTCTACACACTGCAATGTAACATTGTAACGTAATGTTTAAAAAGTATCTAGAAGAGTCCATTGAGCCGGGCTCGATGGCTCAGCCTGTAATCCCGCGCCTTTGGGAGGCTGAGGTGAGTGGATTGCCTGAGCCCGCGGGTTCGAGACCCGCCTGGGCAGCGAGACTTCATCTCTACAATAAATCAAAAAATCAGCCGGGCGTTGTAGTGCATGTCTGTAATTCCAGCTACTTAGAAGGCTGAGGCGGAAGGATCGCCGGAGCCCAGTAGGTCGAGGCTGCGGTGGCCGGGAGCGGCCACTGCACTCCAATCTGGGCGACAGAGTGAGACTCCAACTCAAAAAAAAAAAAAAGTGTCAATTGATTTACGGTCAATTCAAACAACCAGTGTTATGGACCAATTTGTGTCTTCCCCAAAACACATATGCCTCAGCTCTAACTCTTAGCACCTCAAACTATGATTGTATTTGTAGATAACATTTTTAAATTGGATTTTAAGGGGGAGGCCCTAATCCAGTATAACCAGTGTCTTTATAGAAAGAGAAAGAGACACCAGGTGTGCTCTTGCACAGAGGAAAGTCTGTGTGTGGTCATGCCAAAATGTGGCTGTCTGCAAGCCAATGAGAGAGGCCTTAAGAGAAACCAAACCTGTATATACCTTGATCTTGGATTTCCAGCTTCCAGAATTGTGAGAAAATAAATTTGTTTAAACCTCTCCTCCCAGTCTGTGGTATTTATGACAGTTTTAGCAAATAAATATAACCAGGGAAGTTATAATTTCAGCAGAATCTGTAACTTTTTATTATGCAAATGAGGTTGTGTGTGTGTGTGTGTGTGTGTGTGTGTGTGTGTGTGTGTGTGTGTATGCTGCACATACGCATGTGGTGTTGATTGGCTGGTTGGTTAGTTGGTTGCTTTATTTCTATTGAATCTCTAGAGAGATACGGATATGGTTAGTATTCATTTTCATGATTTCCATGTCCTTTATTTATTATCTTAGAATAACTCACATTAATTTTATTACAGTTTGCTATAAATGAACCCTTAAAGATTCAGGAACGTTTTTACAGAACTGTCATCAACTTGAGGTGTATGAGGGTCTCATAAAATGTGCCTGCTAGTGATTTGTTGGTCTGTTTCTTGGCAACTGGATGGCTTCTAGAGTGTTCAAACGATTAAGTAGAAGAAAAATAAGGCTTTATTGAACTGCAATGCAAGCTGAATCTGTAAGATGAAAAATATGCATTTATAATTTCCTATTTGGAAGCTCCAAACCAAATTCAACCAATCTAGGTCATGCTACCAAAATTAACCTCTCACTTTCCAACACAGTATTTCAAATGCTATGATCAGAGCTATATGTTTTAGTAATTTTCTCTACCTCTTCTTTTTTTGAGTTGGAGTCTCACTCTGTTGCCCATTCTGGAGTGCAATGGCACACTCATGGCCACCACAGCCTCGACCTGCTGGGCTCAGGCAATCCTTCCGCCTCAGCCTTACAAGTAGCCGGAACTACAGGTGCTCACTACCATGACCGGCTAATTTTTGATTTATTGTAGAGATGAGGTCTCACCAAGTTGCCCAGGCTGGTCTCAAACCCATGGGCTCAGGCAATTCACTCACCTTGCCTCCCACCTGTCAGCATGCCTGCCGTGAGCTCCAGGTTTCTAGGCCAAGGTAAGACTGTCTTCCCACAATCCCAAGTTCCCTCCACCCTCCCAGTGTATGCATAATATAATTCTGTGCACCCTGAGGTCCCTCAGTGATTACTAGAGGAACTCACATAATAAAAATGTTTTGAATTTAGGCTTCAGTTACCTAGGCAAGTCCTATGAATGTAGATAAAGTACACTGAGAAAATTAAGCCATTTTCAAATGAAATAAAACGATTTTTTAAAATGTGGCAAGGAGGAGCAGGTGAAGAAGGATCAAGTTTTCTAAGAAAAGTAGTATCTTGGAACTTTTTCAAAATGCACTGAGGCAAAGGAATATCTCCTTCATTCCAGCACATATACAAAGCTTAAAACTGCAAAAACTTATACTAAATGGATGATTTTCTTTTGTATCCTGATACAAATTTGTTCATTCCAATATTACAATTGGTGTGAAAGGCACATATTATAACTCTGGTAAAGAAATATAATTAATATGATTCACCAGCAGTGTCATGGAATTTACCAAAGGCATGGAGAATTGTTGCTATCTTGAACCCCAAGTAAAAACTGATCTTCCTATACAAATGGAACTAAATAAAAACCTCCTCTTTTTGGGGGGGAAAGCAAGCCATAACAAGTAGCAAACTATTGGATTGAGCAGCATTGAGTTCTCAGATTAGCAAAAGAGGTGCAGAGTCCAACAAAAATAAAGCCAATCTCAGGGGCAAAAAGTATAGCAGACAGCAAGCATATTTTGTTGAGTGCTACTAGAAGAAAATTCCTTGAACTCAGAACTCAGTTTTCATTGCATCCACCAGTTGTTCTATTCCTGGAATAAACCACAAAATACTGGATAGAGTGTCTTGTTAATAGTATGATAAACCCAACCATCATTTAAATTGTGTTACTCTGGCAAATTATTAGGCAAACTTTAACTCAAGGTGAATCTCTTGTTGTGACATATTTTTATCGATGTGTCTTTTGTAAATTGGGTTTTCTCAGATGAGGGATTACCTGCACTAGCTTCTCTGACTTGTCTTAGAACACTGTTTCTCTCACACATCCCTTAACAGCTGGTGTTTTATAGTATTCCACTGAGAGTTCTATGCTGCTATTGCTTTTATACTAACCACCCCACCAAGAAATAGCTACAAGTTCAGAAATGCCCTTGGTCAAGTTCTGCACTGGCATTTCAACACAGCCAGGCTTTTTTAAAAAAAAATTTTTCTGGGACAGACTGGAGTTGTCACACTTCAGAAGCAAACCTTCAATGTGTTTTGTTCTTTTGAAGTAGTCCTCTCCCTGAAATCTCTCTGATACACACCTCTGAAGTAAGAGTCCGTCTCCCTTTTCATCAGCTAACACGGCAAGAGCTATGGGAGTCTTTCTCCAAGCTGCCCTTTGTTATATCAGAGGTTCATGGTGAGTTCATTCTGCTTGGCTGGTGTCAAATCAGTCATTTATTCAAACAGTGTTTGAGAGCTTACCACCTGCTAAACACCAGAGTGAGACACATACAAAGATTATATATTACAAATTCAGAATTTAGGATTTAAAATTCACAATTTAGAGACACGCAATTTGGAGGGAGAAGTGGTTAATTCTGCCTAAGGTACCCAAGTCACGCTTGATTCTTACTCTGGGTCTTAAAGGATGGAAGAGATTTGTTAAAGCCAGTTTTGGCTTTGAAGCTAATGAGGAGGATAAAGAGAAGTGAGGAGGAAATTGGTGTCATAAAGAGCACCTGTATTGAGGTATATCCATTGGAATAAGGCCCAGCTGTGAGTAACAGATATCAGTAAACAGTACCTGAAACAAAAGTGCAGCCTGGGGCTAGTGAAGCAATTCTGCCCCTCAAAGTCCTCAGGGACTTAGGCTTCTTCTGTCCAGTTACTTTGCTTTGAATGAATGCCATCACCAAGGTCACCTCAAGCCCCAACCAAAATGGATATTCCTGATCCAGGAATATGTTCACATTCCAGCCAGAAGAAGGTACAGTTTCAATATATGCCCCTCACTCTTTTGAACTCCTCTTCCAGTAAGCACATTCTTCGTTCTTCCCCAAACACCCAGTCACACTCTGATGGTCATACTCAAGACTCTATCACTATAAATACTTGAGATCCCTCCGTAGTATCACTGACTCTTTCTTCCACTGACTCTTTCTTCCCTCGAATCTTACCAGTGCCCACAATTCCCTCAAGTCTTCAGAAACCTCCTGGCTCAGCTCAAAATTCACTGTCAAGCATTATAATCATCCCTAGCATAGATAAGGTGAGAATCCCTTATCCAAAATGCTTGGGACTGGAAGTGTTACCGATTTTGGAATATTCGTATATACATAATAAGATATTCCAGGGCTAGGACCCAAGTCTAACACAAAATTCATTTATGTTTCATATACACCTTCTACTCATAGCCTGATGGTAATTTTATATAATATTTTAAATAATTTTGTGCATGAAACAAAGTTTTGACTGTGAACTGACATAAGAGGTCGGGTGTGAAATTTTTCATTTTTGGCATCATGTCACTGCTCAAAAACTTTTGAATTTTGGAACATTTTGGATTTCAGATTTTCAAATTAGGGAAGCTCAACCTATTCTCCCAACTCACTTACCACTTTTTCAATTGTCACACTTAGCAAAACCATAATTGCTGTTAAATTCAACTTCCTGCCTTCTCTATGCCTGTGCCTATACAATTAAATATAATTGGAGAAAAACAATAACATAAATTGTTCTCACTCAAGAAATAATAAACTGTGAGTAGACCTTTGCAGAGCCCAACAGTAATATTGTAGTTCCCTATCCCACTTGTTCTGTGGAAGGGAACTTAAAAAGACATCAAAACATGTACTTAGCCTTTGCACAGTTAAACATGTACTCAGCCTTTGCACAGTTAAAAAAAAAAAAAAGATTCCCTTCCTGGAAACTGGCAATGGCACTTGCTGGCTAGGTTAAACTGTCTAACAGCTTTTTTTTCACTTCTATGAACCATGCTTGCGTTGCTTGAAAGGTACCTAGGCCTGCAGGATGTTGTGGTTTAGCCCACTTGGAAAGTCCCAGTGTGGTTTAGCCTTTCTTAAGCAAGCCCCTACAGCTAATCAGGGCCTCTTGCTGTGGGACTGTTATGTCCAGCAGGCTAGTGGCCGCTGGCCCGGCTCTTGGCTAATAAAAACATCTCCTTTTTATAACTTGTACTTTCAATGTTGGAGTCTGTGAATTAAGTGCTCAGTCCCTATTTCAGTTCCTCCAAACTCCTAGAGGCCTATTTGACACCCTATCCTGTTTTCTAAGCCTCCACCACTCCCTCTCTCTCAGTGATGCCTTTGAAGTCAACTGCTCTCACGCGCTGTCTGCATTCCTGACTCTCCCATCTACCATCCAAAGTTGGTCCTTCCTCTTCTGAATAGACACCATCGCTGTCTTCCCAGTGAGCAAATCTGCCCTCTCTATCTCATGCCTTCAGTTCAGTCTACCCTGGTTCATCTCCAAAAGTATTAGAAATTAATCCTAATTTCCCCATGAGCTACTGACACTATTTCTCTGCTACTCTTTATGAAAACTTTGCCACCCTACTGTTTCTTGGATACAGTAGGCACAATTTAATACTGACATTGGCTTTTTGGAATTGGCATTGATATTGGTATTGACAATGGCTGTCTGGAATTCTCTACCTCCAGGTATCTTCCTACCCTACTCCCTCACCTCCTTTAAGTCTTTGTTGAATCAACCTGTCAATGAAACACTCACACTGCCCTATTTCCAATTGTTATCAGAATTTTTTCCCATTCTTCCCCCCAGAGTTCCTTGTCTCCCTATCCTGCTCAAACATTTTCCCATAGCCTTTATCATCTTCTAAGATACACAACAGTTTACTCATTGTGATTATGTTTTATTGACTAGCTGTCTGAGCCATAATATGAATTTCAAAAGGACAGAGTTTTTTTTATTTGGGGGGCTTTTTTTCCCCCCATGTTCCTGGCATAGTGTCTGGAACATGTTTGAAATTGAATAGATCTTTGTTAAACACATTGCACTTACTCTCCACTCCCTAGGGCCTTGTATTCAGGCAGAATAATGTGCTTATATCAAGCAAGACTCTTGATTTCAAGTGACAGAAGCCCAACTCCAACCACTCAAAAAAGAATAGCATATTGACTGGGCTTAGTGACTCAGCCTGTAATCCCAGTACTTTATGAAGCCGAGGCGAGTGGATTGCCTGAGTCCAAGGGTTCAAGACCTGTCTGGGCAACTTGGCAAGACCTCATCTCTACAATAAATAAATAAATAAATTAGCTGGGCATGGTAGTGCACACCTGTAGTTCTGGCTACTTGGAAGGCTGAGGCAGAAGGATCGCCAGAGCCCAGCAGGTCGAGGCTGTGGTGGCCCGGAGCGGCCACTGCACTCTAGTCTGGGCGACAGAGTGAGACTCCAACTCAAAAAAAAAAGAATAATATATTTATTTATTCTATTGTGATTTTCGTCTAACTTGGTTTGCTTTACATTGGAAGATAGCTCAAGTTTTGCACTAGTTTTGGCTTCAGTTGAATCCATGCAGCCCTCAAAGATGATCAGCAAGACTTGACCTCTTATTCTTTTTTTTTGAGTTGGAGTCTCACTCCGTTGCCCAGGTTGGAGTGCAGTGGCACACATACGGCCACAGTAGCCTCCACCTGCTGGGATCAGGTGATTCACCTCAGCCTTCCACGTAGCCGGAATCACAGGTGTGCACCACCATGTCTGGCTAATTTTTCTTGATTTATTTTAGAGATGAGGCCTCACCAAGTTGCCCAGGCTGGTCTTAACCCGTGGGCTCAGGCAATCCTCTCACCTTGGCCTCCCAAATGTGCTGGAATAACAGGCATGAGCTACTGCACCCAGCCACCTCTTATTCTTAACTAAACTCTCCTCCCTTCTAGTTTTATTCTCCAGGAAACTCTCGCCACATGGGAGAAACATGAGCACACACAGCTTTAGGTTTACATGATCGCTAGATCCCCAAGATTACAATGACATTTTGAAAGCCCCAAATGGGACACTGGCTCAATTAATGAATCAGTCATACTCTGGCTCTAAGCAGGGGGATGGGAAGGGGCATTACTCTGTTTATGCCAGGCCTAGATCACAGGCCCCGCCCTAAGAGCTTGGGTAGAAGTGAGGCACGATTAGAACAGACACATGGAATTTTGTGGACCACATAGGCAGCTCTAGAAAGGGAAAGAGATGATTTCTCTAAAATGAAATGTTGGACAGACAAATTGATATCTACTCTAGAACTAAGGAAAACCTTAGAAACATTTATTCTTTATTTCTTTGGGTGTTTTTTTTGGTTTGTTGGGTTTTGGGGAGGGGTTTTTTGAGGGGCAGAGGGTTTGATATGAAATTCAACCCTTGAAAAATCTAATTTTTTAAAAATCTATCCTTATTTGAGTAATATTATTTTTCAAACTGGTAACAGGCTCATCAGAAATGTTTCCAAAAGTTTTTAACCAATCCTCCCCAACAAAAAAAATGACCAAATATTTTCAGATACATTTTCTTGCATGTTTAGGGGGGGATAAAAGCTATTCACAGACATATTAAGCAAAAGAGTTTCCTTTTTTCCTCTTGGCAAAGCAAATTTACTTTAACAAGATTTATCCTAAAATTTTAATAACATTCTATTATTATAAAATGTACTTAGATTTACACAGGACTTAGTTTGAGATCAAGACCTATATACTCTAGAGATGTTTTTCACTTACATATGTCTCCTTGTCTACATGTGATAGAGTTTGAATATTTGCCTTCTCCAAATCTCATGTTGAAATGTGACAACCCATGTTGGAGGTGAGGCCTAGTACCTCATGAAGGACTTGGCAACCTCCTCACAATCATGAGTGATTTTCTCTCAACTAGTTCCTGAGAGAGCTGGTTGTAAAACAACAACAACAAAAACCTGGCACCTCTCTTCCCTCTTCCTTTTTTCCTCTCTCACTATGTGATGCCCACTCTCCTTAGCCTTATGCCATGAGTGGAAGTTCCCTGAGGCCCTCACCAGGAGCAGATGCTGGTGTCATGCTTCTTGTACAGTCTGCAGAACCATTAGTCAAATAAACCTCTTTTCTTTATAATTTACCTCACCTCAGGTATTTCTTTAGTAATACAAATGGACTAAGACAGCATGCAAGTAGGTAAAGTTTAGATAAACACTTAATAAATAACATTTTGGAAAGCTCAAAAATAATAATTAGGTTTAACATTATTTAAAGGAAATGTGTCTGAATTTCAAGTTTTAGAAATTAATTATTCTTTGCATATACTCATTATATCATGTAGAAAATACCATTATAATTTATTATAATAGCACATAATCCAAAGAATTATAGTTTATTTCTTATTAGGAATCATTAATATGTATAAGATAATTGTTTACAAGTAGTATCACATTATTAGCATTCTCTGGTCTAAGAAAAACACATTAGAAGGCATTAATTACTTGCATGCACATAAATTTTATCTCTACTTAATCAAGGTAATTATTTTAAAATACTTTTAAATTAGTTCTTTCCTTAAATATATAACCATTATAATATAGTAAGATCATAATTTATACCATATAAGGTTATCCTTCTAATTAATATTTGATCTATGGCACAAAATAATTATAACTTCAAAATAGTCTAAATAAGTTTCTGTGCCCTAAAGGCTAAATATAAATTACAATTGAATTTAAGTAAAATTATGGGAGAAAATCTAATATGTAGATGTACCTCACTCTATGCAAAAAAAATCGTTCTTGGAAAGTTGTACATAAATGTGACCATATTTGAACTACATTAGAAAAGATATTTAAGTGACACTGAATGACTGATATCTTTATAAAATAATTTTTAAGTCTGCAATGTCTTAATAAAACAAAGTTTTAATTTCTTCTTTTAATGTCAGAATTTTCTTTAAAAAGTCATATATGTAGTAGCCTCCTCTCTAAATTATTGAACACACAGACTGAAGCTAGGTACACCAAGCTCAAAGAGAACAGATGTATTACTCCTGCTAGGAGATGGGGTTGCTATTTGTAAATACAGGCATAAAACAAGTAGCATGTGATATTTTCATATTCTAAAAAATTACCAATCCACCGTAATCCTGATTTTTTTTAGGTCACTTGTCTAGCAGTCCCTAATATGTAATAACTTGAAAGATTATCTTTAGCATACGAATTTTCTGTAAAAATTAACTCTGAAGATGAAGCCTATGATGACAGGCAGTACACATGTAATTTTTACAGTATTCATCTCCTCAAGAAACTCTGTATTTATCCTATTCTATCATAGAGATACATTTATCTTAATTACAATAGAAA
Source organism: Carlito syrichta (assembly GCF_000164805.1). Classification (NCBI taxonomy): domain Eukaryota; kingdom Metazoa; phylum Chordata; class Mammalia; order Primates; family Tarsiidae; genus Carlito; species Carlito syrichta. The sequence continues at coordinate 1,282,437 of NW_007250790.1, read as the reverse complement.
ACCATGGAGATTATTATGTTGCATATTCTAAATTTTTTCATTCAAATTTATGAGTTTGATACAGTTAATTTTTAAAGTATAGATATAAGTTTGTTTTGCTAAAACTCATCTCCATTTAGTCTTTCTTAATATTTCTCCCAATTAACTTCAAACTGTTATTTAGGTTTTATGGGTTTTTTTTACAGATAATTTTTTTTAAATGTGGGGTACAATTCAGTGTAAGGTATACAAATGGTCATTATGCAGGTACCCTTGTTGATGTGGTGTGCCTGTGCCCCCCTCCCTCCTCTGGCAATTTCTAACTACTGCCAATCCCTTTCCTATAGTATTAGATAATTTTTCAAGGCCCGCTTATGAATGACAACATGTGGTACTCAGTTGTAGCTGTGACAGACCACTCAGTATTATAAACTTTAAGTGCATCCAAGTTGCTGCAAAGTTCATAATTCTGTCCTTCTTAAGTTGCATAAGATTCCTTCATGTATATGTACCTCATTTTTTTAAATAGTCCTCTTTTAATGGTCAGCACAGTTGGTCCCATATTTTTTGCTATTATTTTGTGAATAATGCTGCAATAAACATGTGTGTGGGGGGTATCTTTTTTATAGAGTGATTTGGGTTCCTCTGGGTATATTCCCAGGAGGGGGGATTGCAGCATCATATGGACGGTTGATTTTTAGATCTTTTAGGGAATCATCACACTGTTTTCCACAGAGGTTGAACTATTTTACACTCCCACCAACAGTGTAAAAGTGTTCCCTTTTTGCCACATTCTCTCCAGCCACATTGTCTCCAGTTTTTTGAGTTATTGATGATGGTCATCCTGAATGGAGTTAGGTGGTATCTCAACGTGGTTTTAATTTGCATTTCTTTGATGACTAGTAAGGCTGAGGTTTTTTCATGTATCTGTTGACTACTCTTACATCTTCTTTTGAGAAGTGTTTATTCATATATTTTGCCCACTTTATAATAGGACTGTTTACTTTTTTATTTTTGGCACACTTGAGTTCCTTGTAGATCCTGAATGTTAGGCCTTTGTCAGATACACAGTTGGCAAATATTTTTCCCAGTCTGTGAGCTGTCTCCCTGATCTCTTGATAGTTTCTTTGTCTTTGCAGAAGCTTTTCAGTTTGATGAGGTCCTGCTTGTCTATCTTATCTCTTATTGCAGAGGCTTTGGGGGTTTTCATCAGGAATTGGTTACCAGTTCCAATTTCCATAAGGGTATCTCTTGCATTTTCTAAAGTTCTTACAGTTTGAGGTTTTACATTTAGATCTTTGATCATTTAGGGTTGATTTTTGTGTATGGTAATAGGTAGGGGTCTTGTTTTAATCTTCTGCATGTGGTCAACCAGTTTTCCCAGCACCATTTACTGAGTAGGGTCGCCTCTCCCCAGTGGTTGTTGGTGGAGGCTTTGCTGAAGATGAGTTGGTTGAGAAATTGAGGTTTTGCTTCTGGAATCTCTATTCTATTCTAAAGGTCTATATGCCTGTTCCTACACCAATACCAGGCTGTTTTGATTACTGTAGCCTTACAGTAAAGTTTAAAGTCTGGAAGTGTGATACCTCCTACTTTGATTCTTTTGCTGAGGATTATTTTGGCTATTCGTGGTTGTTTATGTTTCCATATGAATTTCTGTATTGTTGCTTTCAGGTCTGAGAAGAATGATGCTGATAATTTAATGGATATTGTGTTAAATCTATAGATTGTCTTGGGTAGGATAGACATCTTAACAATGTTGATTTTTCCAATCCATGATCATGGAATATTTTTCCATCTGTTTGTTCCATCTTTGATTTCTTTTAGCAGTTTTTTGAAGTTTTCTTTGTAAAGGTCTTTGGCTTCTCTAGTTAGGAAAATGCCAAAGCATTTCATTTTGTTTGTGGCTATTGTGAATGGGATTGTGCTTCTTAATTTGGGTTTCTGTGTGTTTACTGTTGGTGTATAGGAATGCAACTATCTTTTGCACATTCATTTTATACCCTGAGACTTTTCCAAAGTCCTTTATCAATTTATGGAGGTTTTTGACAGATTCTCAAGGTTTTTCAAGGTATAGGATCATATCATCTGCAAAGAGGGACCACAGATCCCCCCTTAATCAAATCTCAAAACTGCAAAAAGGACAGCCCCCAACCCCATCTCAGCTTCAAAACTGAACAAATCCAGAGATTCTACATAAGGAAGAATAGGAGATTGAGCAAATAGAAATAAAACCTAGCCTCCCATCACTGAACAAGAGAATTAAAGAAGGCAAGGAAAAGGGGAAGAAAAATCTTCACAAATGAAGAAGCACCAACAGAAGAATACAGGTCTCATACAGACCCCAGGGAAGACAGCTACGGAGAATATAGATTTCAGAACTCAATGAAGAGCCCCCAGAATGACAAGTTTCAAACCACAAACCTAGATATTAAGATATTAATAGAGAGAATAAATAGAAATGAGGAGAGACAAGAGGAAAGAATGAGGGAGTTTATAACTGAGATGACAGCAATAAAGAAAACAGTGAATGAAATAAATGACAAATTAGTAAGAATGGAAAGAAGAATTAACCAAACAGAAGAAAGACTCTCAGAGCTTGAGGACAAAAATATGGAACTAGCCCAAACTGTTAAAAACATAGAAAAGAGTTTAAAAAGAAGAAACAAAGCCTCTAAGAGATGAGTGATTATATTAAGAGGCTGAACCTAAGATTAATTGGAATTCCTGAGGCAGATAGAGAGACAGATAACTCCCTGGAACAAATATTCCATGAAATTATCCAAGAAAACTTCCCTTATCTCATCAGAGACATGACCATTTAGATATACTTAATTTGAATTGAACATGTGTGTTTGGTGTCCATGATAATGTACATTTTCATAATTTTTTATTTTAAAATTCAATTAAAAAAGTAATTGTAAAATAGAAAATTTACCCTTAACACTCTCTTACCTCAAAGAGCCTATTACCTATATAAGGATTTTTAAATGTGCCCTGAAAAATGAGTGTTTTGTAATCAATTGAGTTACAAAATGCAGAATGAGTCAAATAATAAAGACAAGTCTTTCCTAGAAAATTTAATGTGTTGAAACACAAGGGGAAGCTCCAAAAGAGAGGTAAAGAAAATTTTCCAATTTTATTTGCTAAGAATTTCTTCTCTTTTATTTTTATTCTCATTTATTGGAGAAATATTTGTAGCCCTGTGTTTCTCAGAACAAATCTTAGGGAAGGGACCCTGGTATGCAATAGCAACATCTTGATCCAGTCTAGTCAATAAAATTACACTATCACACAGTAAGGACACAGTAGGAATCCAGAGAACACTACTGATGCTACCAGCCACATGTAGAATGTTTTCAAACAGTGCTTGATTGTGATGCAGAGACAACTTAACTATTATTATTTAGAAACCTTGATCTTACCTCACTTTTGGAATTTTTTTCTCCACTTTTATACCTTAGGATATAATAGTGTCTGGTACATGGTACTTGGTAAAGAGATATTTTCTTAATAAATAGCACAAGTTTGTGTCTCAACTCAACAACTTCCTCTCTATATGGTTCTGGACATTTTATCTAATCTCCTTAAATTCAGATTATTCATATATAAATTGAAAAGAATGATAGTACTTCTAGCTCTATTAGCAGCTGCCACAAAAAAATAGATCTATGAGAGTTGCCATAGTAAAATACCACAAACTGGATAGCTTAAAGGACAAAGATTTATTTTCTTACAGATCTTGAGGTTAGAAGTTTAAGGTCAAGGTGTTGTCAGGTAGGCTTCATTGTGAATCCTCTTCTTGGTTTGTAGATGGCCAAGTTCTTCCTTTGTCTTCACATGTCTTCACAATTGTCTTTATCTGTCTGTCTTTGTGTGTCTGTCTGTGTCCTAATCTCTTCTTATAAGGATACTAGCCGTATTGGATTAAGATCAACACATATGACCTCATCGTATCTTAATTCCCTTTTTAAAGTTCTGTCTCCAAATACAGTCACATTCTGGAGTACTGGGGGTTAGGACTCCAAAATATAATTTGGTAGGGCACACAATTCAACCTGTAAAAGTTTCAGACACCAGGAAGAAGTCATTCCGGTCAGACGCGGACAAAATAAATTTAGAAAGGCACAAAGGAGGGGAACTCATGCTTGTGTGCCTGAGGTAAAAACTATTTCCAAGGACGTTCTAAAACCCAACAAGAAATCTCTCATGTCTTCATGCACCTCCTGCTTTGCTGGCCTTGCACACTTGTCATCTATTTCCATGACAAGGTTTATCACTAGACATTCTTTAGGACTGCGGTAATTCAATAAGATGCTCTGGGAAGAACATTTGTCTGGTGATGGTACCTCCACCAATGAACTAATGCCAACTCTGGCTTTGAACCACCTGAACCAATGAACTCTGTTTCCAGGCAGCTCAGATGAACCTCTCTCTTTTCACAATAAAAGCTTCATCTTACCTTTCCCTTACTGGATACACTGTGGCTTTCTACAGTGCCTTCTAGATTATAATTCTTTTTTCCATAACCAAATAAATTCAACATTCTTGGAGATATTTTTCTCTGATGTCTTTTTTTAAAAATTGATAAACTAATAACAGGTACCTACCTCACTGGGTTGTCATGTAGATTAAGTAAAATAGCATTTGTGCAAGATTCAGCACTAGGTCTGGGATGTAGCAAGAAAATATTAAAAGTTAGTTATTTTTATTTCTACTGACTTTGACTGTCTCCATCTTAAAATGTAATGTTCTGAGATTTTCAAGTGCAACTCAAGTATCTATGAAAATAAAATAACAAACTGTAGGAAAAATATGAGATATGATATGATTTTGACTATCAAGAAATGGATATTGAGAAAAAGAATGTCATAACCTTACCAAATGTGACAATCCTGAACACATGCTGAAAATCACAGTCGCGTTTATATTTTAACTACAGCATATTCTTTGTAGAAGGTGCAGTTCCTAAACAGAGTTGCTAGTGTAATATACACGAGTCATTTTGGGGGGAGAATTCATTAGAATTATATGCTCATATTGCTATCTATTTCCTATTATGATCAGTGAAGGTATCAAACAAGAAAATTGGATTTACTCTTTGAAAGTTAAGCACAGCTTACACATCACTTTAAGTAGCAAAGTGTAAATGACAACTAATGAGCAATTTTTTAACATATGAAAAGAAAGTTAAAGTAGATCCATCCGACACCAAGAGATGAATAGTGGATGAGCATAAATTGAAGTTGTCCAACTTGTAGCCTAAAACGTATAGAATTTGGCATTCTACTTATGAATGGGTTAATCACATTTTATGTTTCGCCAACTTCCAACACTTTTTTGTTTTTATGAATTCCAATTTTGTAACAAGCTAGATATTTAACCACAAGGAAAGAAAAGTTTGTTAATAAGCCATAAAGCAAGTCAGCCAAGAGCCAAAAGCAAACAAATTTTGTTGATATCAGCAATGGCTGCTAACAAGATTAGTTAATTTTTTAATGTATTTAGAGAACTATCATACTTGTACTCAGATGAATAGCAATAGATTTGTAATTTTTATATGAATACAATTACATATTGTGATTAATTAATCTGGTAAGCTACAGTCAGTGTCTTCTTTCCAATTTACACTGGGCTAGTCAACACTACTCATAAGCTCTAACTCAAATCTATACTTTCTAGTCTTTTAAGTCAGAAGTCCATTCTCCAAAATCTTGTTGTCTGATATTTTCTGACTACAATGTTTGGTCCTCTTGTATATCCTCTAGCTCTAAGATATGTTCAAGCAGCCAGGTCCATCTCTTCTTTTTGCTGTCTACAGCTGCATAATTACCCCAACTCAGGATAGCATGCTCAGCTAAGACCAATGACAGGCTGCTAAAAGTTTAATAACCAACTCTTGGAGAAGATCTGATTTTGTATATGCTAATTCCTGTGATGTAATCTATCTGATTTCCAGCTACCAATGTGATATCAGCTGGCTTGCTAAACTGCTGGAAATGTAACAATCTCTTCTCACCAGTCTGTGTGAGCTGGCTCTGCCAACATACCAATAAAGGGCAAAATTAGACTTTCTCTCATTTCTCTTATATAAATGATTTGAGGAACTAAATAATATTCTAGAAACTAAGAACTGGAAGAGTCTTTGAAGGCTATTGCTCTACTGCTCTTATTTTAGAAGAAACTGCCATCCACAGAGGTTAATTGTTATTGCTTCTTACTCTGTATTTTTATGACTGCTGTCTTTATGCCAATATGGCTTAATAGACCAGAGTGTGCTCAAACGTTCTTTCTTCAAAGGACTAGATTAAAGATCAGCCTCAATTTGCAGCTACTATCACTATGTGCTGAGCTTTTGCTGTTTATCACTTAAAATAATAAAATTATGAAATCTGTAAGTTCACTGAGATTCCAGAGGTTATTTCTTACACAATGCAGTTCTTTCTATACCTTCTCAAGCATATAGTCATCCATTATTTAAAGGACTGTACCTTCTTTATTACTAGTCAGCTTTAACTGTGAAAAAGTTCTTTTAAAATAGAAGACAGGTAGTAATAACCCAATTTTACAAATGAGATAGCAGAGAAGACTCCAATAAGCCTAGGTCCAAAAGACAGCCAGTAATATAACTAGAATTAGAACTCGGAATATAAATCTAAGCCAGTAATCTTTTTCCTCTACCATGTAATACCCTACTCTTTCTGCATATAATTTGGAGAGGGTAAAGCAGAGATTGTGCTATGTAAATTGATTCTACAAAATTGATAACTTTTTGAAAGAACAAGGTAGTTTTCTATTCACATTTTTTTTGTTGTTAACTACAATATGCCAAAAACTTAACTAGGTGCCATACAGCTTGTGAAGAAAGATAAAAGGGCTCTTCCTTTAAAGAATTTGCAATATAGTTGGAGAAATGGCAAATATATATGAAAAGATAACTGATGGCAAAAGACTATAAATAATAAATGCCTATGAATAATACAGACGCAAACGTTACTAGAGGTCAAAGGAAAAAAAAAAACGCTCTTGAGCTTGATGGATAACAAAAGAGCCCAGAAGATTTGGAACTAGACCCTTTACAAGAGGATCTCAACCTAATTTTCAAGAATGATTGCTACTTCCTATACAAATAGCTCGAAGCAATTTTATTATCACATTGAAATACCTTGCATTTTCTTTTCTCTGGATGCATGCTTACTCTGTTTCTAACTCTAGAAATGCATTCCCTACTCTTCTCCACTGTAAATATCCTAGCAATTTCAAAGCTCAGATTTAATCATAGCTCCTTATATTTACCATCCTTATTTAACCTACCAGGGGAGGTCACTTCCAAACATCTGAAATGCTATGGCACTTCTTCGTAACCTCTCAAGGATACCATTCTTTTAAACAACAACAACAAAAACAGAATTTGCGTATGCAAATATGTACCTATAAAATGTCTACATGTTTATTGCAATGAGGTTACCATTGCAACATTTTTTTTTAATTCTACTTTGGAATCGTTCTCAGAGCAAGTTTTAAAATTTAAAAAAAAAATTGCTTGCTTTTTTTTTTTTTTTTTGAATCAGAGTTCCATTCTATCATGCAGGCTGGAGTGCAATGGCACTCACTGCAGCCTCAAATTCCTGGGCTCAAGCAATCCTCCTGCCTCAACTTCCCAAGTAACTGGGACTACAGACATATGCCACAGCTCATAAGACATGATTAGCAGCATGTATGTGCCAGCCAGCTAATTTTTTTGTACTTTTTTGTAGAAATGAGTTCTTGCTTTGTTGCCCAGACTAGTCTGAACTCCTGGACTCAAGCGATCTTCTCACCTTGGTCTTCCCAAAGCCACCACACCTGCCCAAGAAATTAAATCTTGTTGTTTAACTGTCAATTGTTATTTGGTTGTCATTTGTTTCTTCATCAGTCATTATTTATAGTCTTATCATTACTTTAGGACTACAATAGATTATAGTCTTCTTGGATTTAACTTTATAATTTTAACTAGTGTCGAATAACACAAAAAACGTATAACATATGACATGTAGCATTTCTAAGGTAAAAACTTGAGTAACATACAGTGTAAGACTGCTACATTGAAACAAATTACTTAACCAATGAGTATACTTACCCAACCACTCAGCATCTGTATCTCAATGCAGACTTTTTTTGGTTCTTTACTCATCATCCTATATACATCAACTCCTGTGAAGTGATTCTTTGAAAATGATTCTGAAACTAAAACCAAACCTTTGTGTTAGTTTAACCTGAATATAGACCTTTAAATTTTTAAAAATTAAATGCTGAAGGTGGTGTGAATAAAATCAATGACATAAATGATTATATTATATACTTTGTATGAAAATAAGAGATTTGTGAAATTGTTGCATTGAATACACCAACCAGAGCAAAAATAACACAAGAGACTATAGATAAAACTTGAAAGTTGAGACCATGAGTTATTTTACTTTAACATAGCATTATTCAAAAAGAAAATTCTGATGTTATTTAAATTAATTTAGATTCATATTTAAATATTCATTGAGAGAAAGAAGAAATCATTTCCTGTGTTTTATGAAGGAAGTTACATACTGTGTCTAGTTCAGTAGTTCTCAATCCCTGGGTGAAGAAAACTTTGGAAAATTGATGAAAGACTACTCATATGAGAAAAATATCTCTATTTTTGCACATGATTTAAGAGATTTTACAGATCCATGAGGATACCCCATTAACACTAAGATAAAAAACACCAGTTATTTCTAAATTTAAAGATTATACTTCAAAAAATAGTATAAACAGAAAATACTTCAAAAATATCAAGGAGCCTATTTTATTTTTCTAATTATGCTTAGCATGTTGCTTTGTAATTTGGTAGTCTGTGTTCAGAAAAATAAAAATTTTCAACTGAAATATCTTTTGTGTCTAATCGACAAATATCTACAGGTAATTTTCAGTAAATGATATTCCTTATATTTAACTAATATACAAAGAAAGCACTTATTAAATTTAATCAATATCAACATAGTTACAAATGGTGAGACCCTCCAATCTGAATTCATGACTATAAGATTAAGTCAGACAGAGCTCATAAGACATGATTAGCAGCATGCTGTAGTCTATTAAATGTTCTTCACCATTGTTTTATCTACTTTACATGCAGTGACAACACATCAAAGTTATTAAGATTAATGACATAACAATAAAAGAGTACACATTTGTAATCAACCTCTGAAGAAGATGGCAGTGAAGCCTGTGGAAAATCTCTAGAACATAAATTCACTAAGGTAGCACTGATATTATTAAGGATACCAAGCACCAAGTTAATATACAAAAGAGATCACATATGTGAAAGTGGTGTGCACTATAATTTGAACTGTAACGTAAGAGACTTTTGTCAATTGCAGATTCTCAATTGCATACGTAACAAAATTAAATTCAAATAAGATGAAATACATTCTTTAAATACGAAAGGGAACAGGTTCATTTAGAAGCTAATTTCAGCAATGTTACTCTACTATACACAAGAAAATATGATCATGCTAAAAGCCCATGAATATAGATGGTAAATTATAAGTCCTGGTCAGAAGATAGATAATTTTCCCATTGCGGTTGTCAGGTAAAGATACCATCTGAAAATAACATGTAACATTAGCTCAACTACTAAGTGTTGTTAGAAAACGCTTTCAAGGCTCATTCATAAAAATGCTTCAGGGCTATCTCCTCAGGTCCCCTACCTCTCTGGGAGCTTTTTTGTCCTCTCAATAAATCCTGCTTTCCCAAAGTAAATAAATTAATAATGCTTCAGAGAGAAAACAGTTAAGTTTTAAATTTCACAGTAATTTGTTTCATTTCCTGATAAAAAACATTAGCAATTGTGTCCCCTGGTCATCTGAAATAGTTAAAGTTATAGCACCATGCACATGCGGGTCAAAAAGCTCTAATACTGATTGAAATAAATTGGTAAGGAACCACTTTAAAACATGGAGACTAGGAAACAGATTTACATTTCTCTCAAAATAGTCTGGGAAGAATAATTGGAATTCACTAAAGAAGATTTTATCACTTGGAAACCAGAAGTACAAAAGTGTCTTTGCATTGTAAATATTTCACTGGCTTGAGAATGGAGTAAGCTTCCTTCTGAAAAAACTCAAGGTAACAATGAAATAGCCTTTTCTATAACTGCTGTCTTAAGTCTCATAATCAGTAATGAGATCCTGGCAGTTTTATCATTTTCAATCTATATAGCATAGACACTTTAACTTGCTATTAGAGTGAATATGATTTTTAAAAAAATAAATTAGAAGTCGTTAAAACTATTTATACTCTTATCTAAGTATACTCTAAAAGATCTGTGCCTAGATAAGCCTCTCAACCCTTTTTTAAAATTTGAAACAGGAAATCATTTGAGGTTTATCCCTGTAGGTTTGAGGATAACTTTTACCTTGAAGAACTCATCTAAACTCACAGATCTTTTTGAAGACAGTTCTTCAGTTACTGCTGCTGATAGAATACAAAAGAAAAATAAGAACTTAGAGTTACAGGCATTCTATACAAAAATAAGAAATGATTCACCTTCAAAAATATCACAGACATATTTATGATTAATATTCTACACTATACACTATTCTTATTTTAGTAATTGGAAGGAGACCAAAAAGAAGCAAATTTTCCTTTGTAATTAGCAGTGCCCTGTGATAAACCTATTAACTCACTGGTCACTGTGGAATAACTGCTGGAAATTTCAGATTCTCATCCTGAGGCAGTGTTGAGATTGAGGGCCGAAGCCAGCTCAAAGTGTATACAGACCTCTCATCTGAGTTCCAGTTCAGTAGCTTTGCATGCCCATTGAGTCTTCATTCCTTGGAATATTTCACTACCAACTCCATATCATTGTTTCCAAAAGTAACCCAGCTATTCTGCTCTTCTTAATCCATTCTCTTTAGCAGTTACTCTAGTTCATAATCAACTCCACTTTTCCTCCCAATATTGGCAAGTAATGCTAGTTTTATCTTTCCTTTCCTTCATCAACCATCTCTAACTAGTCATAAAGTCCTCTTCAATTCTTCTTTTGAAATATAGCTAACCTTGGACTCTTTCTCCATTGTTTATTACAATGATTATAGTTATTACTTTGCTGACAGTCCTAACAGCCAGCTAACTTGTCTCCCTGACTCTGGTCTTAATCCCTTCTACAACCTAGTCGATAAAATATTTCGTCTTTCTTATTATTCAATTAGTAGAATTAACAGCCTATTGTAGCCTCTATTTCTACTTCACAAAAATCATGAGTTCAGTTGAGTCTTTTTTTTTTCAAGTTGTGGGGTACACGTGGGAATTTAATACCTAAGTAAGTTGTATGCAGATGAAGTTTAGGCTTTTAGATGACCCTCTCTCCCCTGATAGTGGACCAGGTACCCAGTGTGGTGCCATGTGTTCCCCTCCCGACTCCCTCCACCTCTCCCATAGCAGAATCCAGTATTTACCCATCTCACCCTTGTGCTTGTGTGACTAATGTTCGGATCTTGCTTTAGATTGAGAACATGTGGTATTCAGTTCTTTGTTACTGTGATGTTCTCCATTGTTAGCATGAAGTTCTCCAGCTGCAATCATGTTGCTGAGAAAGGCATGATTTTGTTCTTCTTTATAGCTGCATAATATTCCATTAAGTATATGTACCGTGTTTTCTTTCTAGTCCACTTTCAATGGGCATCTGAGTTGGTTGCATACTTTTGTGAATAATGTGGCAATTGACATGTGTGTGTAGGTTTCTTTTGGACAGAGAAATTTTCCTCTGGATAAATTCCCAGGAGAGGAATTGCTAGATCGTATGAAAGCTCAATTTGTATTTCTCTGAGAAATCGCCACTCTAAGATGGAACTAGCTTACATTCCACCAACAGTGTAGAAGCATCCCCTATTCTTTACAGTCACCTCAGCACTTGTTTTATAACTTATTGGTTATAGCCGTCCTTACCAGTATTAGGTGGCATCTCATTTTAGTTTCGATTTGAATTTATCTGATGATTAGTAAGACTGAGCATTTTTTTATGTGTTTGTTGACCGCTTGTAAGTCATCCTTTGAGAAGTGTCAGTTCATGTCCTTTGCCCACTTTTCAATGGGCACGTCCCCACTTGTTTGGGTTTTTTTTTCCCCCTTTCAATTTGTTTGAGTTCCTTGTAGATCCTGGATGTTGTCAGATGCATAACTTGCAAATTTCTTTTCCATTCCATGGATTTTCTCTTCACTCTCTTCATAGCTTCTTTTGCTGTGCAAAAATTTTTCAGTTTGATAAGATCTCATCTGTTTACTTTAGCTTTTGTTGCATTTGATTTTGAGGACTTGGCCATGAATTCATTGCCTAGGCCAATGTCCAGGAGGGGGTGTTTCCTAGGTTTACTTCTAAGACTCTTATAGCTTGAAGTTTTACATTTAAGTTCTTGATCCATTTTGAGTTAATTTTTGTATATGGTGATAGCTAGGGGTCCAGTTTCATTCTTCTGTCTGTGGTTAGACATTTTTCCCAGCACTATTTACTAAATATGGCTTCCTTTTCCCAATCTTGGTTACTGAAGGCTCTGTTGAAGACGAGTTGGTTAAGGGACCATGTTCCATTGATCTATGTGCCCATTTCTGTACCAATACCATGTTGTTTTGGTTACTACAGCCTTGCAAAGTTTGAGGTCTGGAAGTGTGATGTTTCCAGCTTTATTCCTTTTGCCAAGGATTGTTTTAGTTATTTGTGCTCTTTTTTGCTTCCTTGTAAATTTCTTTATTGTCTATTCTAGGTCTGTGAAAAAATGATATTGACAATTTGATAGGTAATACATTGATTCTGTAGATTGTTTTGGGTAAGATGGACATATTGACAATATTGATTTTTCCAATCCATGAGCGTGGGATGTTTTTCCATTTGTTTGTATCATCCTTGATCTCTTTGAGCATTGTTTTGTAGTTCTCACTGTAAAAGTCTTTCACTTCTTTGGCTAAAAAGATGTCAAGGTATTTCATTTATTTGTAGCATTTGTGAATATAATAGTGTCTTTCATTTTGTGTAAGCCTGTTTGTTGTTGGTATATAGAAATACAACTGTCTTTTACATGTTGATTTTGTATCCTAAGACTCTATCAGTGTGCAAGGATCACTGCAAGGAGAATTTTGACAGACTATCTAGGGTTTTCTAGGTATAAATCATGTCATCTGCAACATCCTCTTTTCCTATCCTATCTGGATTCCCCCTGACTTCCTTCTCTTGCCTGATTGCTCTGGCTATGACTTCCCATGTTTAATAGGGGTGAGAGTGGGAATTTCTATCTTGTTCCAGTTCTTAGAAGGAATGTTTCCAGCTTCTAACCATTAAGCATGATATTGGCTCCAGGTTTGTCATAGATGGCTCTTATTTCTTTGAGGAATGTTACTTTAATGCTTAAGTGTTCAACTGAGTCTTGAACAACAAATCTGTTTTCTCCAAGCATACACATATGAGACAGTAAGAAAAAGAGGGAATATTTTCTCCCATTTCAAAAACATCACGTCAAAAAGTTAAAAGTAATTGTAAACGCTTCCCTCTGCCTCCTCTTCCCTTAAATCAATTCCAAACCTCTCCTTTAGTGTCTATTACCTTAATCTAGCCTTTCTAAATTAACTCACCTACTTTAGCTCGAACTTTTCACCTTTATTTTGAACAAATTCCATCTTCATTTGTTCACTAGTTTTCTTGTATGACTACATTTTCATCAATTCTCCAGTTTTATTTACCCCAAAGGGGTTGATAACATCTGAACTAGATATGTAATTTCCTTCATAAAATACAAAAAAGAGACTCCTTCCTGCCTTCAAAGAATATGTAAATACAAATCGAAATTACTTTAAATATCTAACATAGACTATAGACTTCAGTCTTCTCTCCCAACTTTTGTCTCACATTCAGCCTCTTTCAATCCACCCTCCAACTGACTAGAGTTATTGGTCTAAAATAAAAATTTGATTATGTTGTTCCTCTAAATCCATTCAATAGCTCACCATCACCATATCAGTTTAGCAAAGCATAACCAAAGATCACCTGCACCTGAAAAATCCAGGGTGTTTGTGTAAAACATCGATTCCCAGATTACTTGACTACTGAGCCCACATTCTGAGAGTAGGTACTGAAATAATTTTCACAAGCATCTCACTAGTCTTCAGGTTAATGTCTAATCACATGCTACCACAGTCTTGTTCCTATCTCCTTTCTCAATCTATAATCTCCTGCACCTTCAACATATACCTATATTGCTGCCCTTAAGAATTACATGTGTCTTCTTAAGACTGTGTGTGCCCTTTTATACATCTGGATTTTCAAGCATTATGGTGATTCTGTCTCAGTTACACTTTGCTACTTTGTCTGCATAATAAATACCAGTCACCCTTCAAGAAGCAACAGTGGATACAATATCTTACCCAGGAAGTTTTACTACCCCCACTGTCCAGTTTGATTTGATAACTCACTTCTCACTTATCTTATAGTCTCTATAAAGCCGCTTTGCCATTATTCACTTATCTGCTTGTTTCTTTTAGGACACCGTGAATCTCTTAATAACTGCTAATATATCTTATTTAAGTTTATATTTTTTCATGCTTACTCCAGTGCTCCACAAACACTGATTACAAGGATGAATTGGGTAAAAAAATGGTTGAGTAAGGGAGGAAGTAAAGATCAGAGTTAGCAAATGAGTGACCTAACAGTATCTGGAAGAGTGTCTAACCAATATATCCACTGCAGATTTTGTTTTATGGTATTTAAATTGAACAATAAATATCCACTCAATTCAGGACTATTAAACTCACAATTCTCTTTTTATTCTCTCCCCAGTTTCTTTTTTTCCCATCTGCCAGTCTGGCATAATTACAATTCCTACCTCAGGGTAGTGAAAATTAATTGGCTTGTAAATAATGATAAATTAGTCAATGCTCAAGATGAAAAGCACTCCATCACCTCTAAGCATTTTTATTTATTAGAAAATAAATTGATGCGTTATCAATAGCTAAACCACACCTGTGATTTATGCCCTAAACACAATTATTTTTTTTCTCTATCTAGTTCTAAAATCCAGTTCTGCCTTTCATTACAGGATGTAGAGCCTTATATCACTGCCACTGTGGTAAGACAGATGATGAAACCAGATATCACATAAAACGCCTGAAACAATGATGTAGATTTCAGAATTTAGGGCAATTGGCAGAGTGAACTCTTATTCTGACTATCTAATTTAAATTTTACCCCCAGTCTTGGAAGGCCTAGGTCAAGTATGCCGAGGAAGAGTTTTGTTGATGGCCAGTTTGGAAGAATGTTACCTTGAGCTCAGGATACCTCCAGAGATATCCAAACCCAGGTGTCTTGGCAAAGCCAAAAAAGCATGCCAAAAAGGAAATGTAGCATTTAATGAAGGACCCCATTTAAAGAGAAACAGATGCATATTTAAAAGGAGACCACATCGAAGAGATCTATAAAAATATAAAGCTAGATATGTAAATACATGCCAGGGAGAAAGAAAGCTGTATACTGTTGCCAATTTTTTCTTGGTAAGTACAGTTCTATATTATATGTGTTTGCAGTATGTGATAAAATGTAATTTTTCTCATGGAATTGCCATAATAGTAAAGAATCTTACTTGGCAAAACTTTATTTGTCTTCCTCCTTCCATTTTTTTGTGTTAGTGATTTGTTAAATCTAAAGGTCTTGGGAAACATCAACATATCTTATTTGATATTGATTATGATTATGTTCATTTTATAGATAAGGAAACTAAGCCTTCGAGGTATTTTTTAAAAAATCTGTATCTAAGCTGGATGTGGTGGCACTTGTCTGTAGTCTCAACTGCTCTGGAGGTTAAGGCAAGAGGATTGTTTGAGCTCAGAAGCTCCAGACTAACCTGGAAAACATAATAAGGCTCCATCTCATATATATAGGTGTGTGTGTGTGTGTATGTGTGTGTGTGTGTGTGTGTGTGTGTGTGTGTAAACAAAAGCAAATTGTCAGTAGCAGAACTAGGTCTCAAACCCATGAATGGCTTAAATCAACATTTGTGCTCATAACCATTATGTTATACTTCTTTTATAATAAGACAATACAAAAAGGCCAGGTATGCTAGTTGTCAAGGACCAAGATTGAGGAAAATAGGGATTCTCAGTACAATTTGTAACAATCCTTCAGAGTCTTTCTACCCCAATTTTCTTGAACTCATTTTTGAGTTCTAGAATAAAGAAACTGCAATAAAAAATTAAAATTATGAACTCTGTGGCAGTGGCCTTTGCTACCAGAGGGGGTATTCTGTGTACAGACATCAGATGCCCTGACAAGATCCATAAAGCCATCACAAGAAAAGACAGTAGTGGAATCGCCTTCAATGAGCATCAGCGGAAGCAATATTATCTTTGGAGAGGATCTTCGAAGCATTTCTTCAGAACTATTACTTTGGGCTCTAAGATGAGACAGGAGGAAAGGGGACAATGTCTAATGCTATGGCAATGCCAAGAGGACATTTCCACAAAATGCTTGTAAGTTATTCCTGGAGAAATCCTAAAATCATTTGAGAAAAAATGTTTTTGGAGATCAATGTTCTCACAAAATGAATGATGTCTGAGCTTGAAAAAAAAACATTTTGACAGTTGTTTCATTTTTACTAGAACTATCCTAGTTCTCATCATTTTTAAGGTTCCTTCCAGAACAAATATTCTATAAATTTTAGGAAAAAAAATGTTATATTATTAGTGCTTTTCACTCAAAATAGTCATATCAAATTAAGATAACCAAGTCAAGAAAAGCAGACATCAGAGAAATGTTAATGTGCAAAGGGTACAAAGTAGAAATGAAGAAAAACTGAAATTTTCTTTAAGCACTTATGCTAAACAAAAATGAAAATATGCATTACCAATAGCTTGTTTTTTCCCACTCTTAAAGACTAGAAAATTTTAGAATCATCAGTTGCTTCCTGGATAAGTTATGGAATAAGCTATGTAATTTCACGTCTAGACTCTTTCTACATAAAATCTGAAGCTATCAAGAATAGGTATTGAAACCATTTGCTAACCCAATCAGCCCATCATTTTATCTTTTTTTTTTCCTCAAGAGGTATGATATATGCAGCTCTTTGTGTCTTCTGAAGGCAAGTTGATCTCCAAAAGAACATTACCTGTGCTGACTCTACACCTTAAAACCACCTCAATTCATCTTGTAATTGGCCAGTAGCCAATAAAATTAAACATCTTCATCATAGCCCCATGAATGAAAGGAAACTCCTTTACTCGATACTACTCTTTCATTTCAGCTCAATTTTTGGATCAGCTTGTTTTTATAGATCAACTTCCCCAGGAAAAAGAGTCTGAGATGAAGATTTGCATGAAGGTTTATAAAAAAGAGCTCTTCAGAGGAACCCTCACAAAAGAAAGAGAAAACGCAGGATTGAGCAGAGGAGAGGTTGAATTCCAGCATTGTCACAACGGAGTTCTCACCGGATTCTACAGGGATCTGTGGAATCAGAATGGCTCTTCAGAGTTGTCCTGAATTAAAGCATCGATTAGTCAGTGGGCTCAGACTAATTCCTTGCAAGAGGTTGCCATCCTGCTGCAGCAGTGCCCTTCAAAAAAGACAATTCCAGGGAAACCCTCTTTGGGGTCCCCTCCTGCTTGGAAGCTTTTCTGTCTTCTAAATAAACTCCTCTCTAGCACTGTTGTTTTCTGAGTCATTGATGATAGCCATCCTGACTGCAGTTAGGTGGTATCAGTGTCGTTTTCATTTGAATTTATTTGATGACTAGTGAGGCTGACCATCTCTCATGTATCTGTTGGCTGCTCATATGTCTTCTTTTGAGAACTGTCTATTCATATATTTGGCCCACTTTGTAATGGGGCTGTTTGTTTTTTTTCTTTTCAACATGTTTGAGTTCCTTGTAGATCCTAGAGGTTAGGCATTTGTCAGACATACAGTTGGCAAATATTTTTTCCCAGTCTGTGGGGTGTCTGGCCCCTCTCTTGATGGTTTCTTTGGCTTTGCAGAAGCTTGTCAGTTTGATGAAGTCCCACTTGTCTATCTTATCTCTTATGGCATGGGCACTTGGAGTGTTGATCAGGAATTGGTTGCCAGTTCGAATTTCCATAAGGCTATCTCCTGCATTTTCTAAGTGTCTTATAGTTTGAGGTTTGTGCAGCCTCTGTGGAAAACAGTGTGGTGACTCCTAAAAGATCTAAAAATTGACCTTCCATATGACCCCGCAATCACCCTACTGGGAGTATACCCAAAAGAACTCAAATCACTCTATAAAAAAGGTACCTGCACACGTATGTTTACTACAGCATTGTTCACAGTAGCAAGAATATGGAACCAACCAGGCTGCCCATCAAAACAGGACTAGATTTTAAAAATTTAGTACATATACACGATGGAATATCATGCAGTTATAAAGAAGAACAAAATCATGAACTCCACAGCAACCTGGATGAACTTAGAGTCTATAATATTAAGTGACCTTTCACAGAAACAAAGAACTGAGTATCATACATTCTCACTCATAAGTGAACCTTGAATAATTATCATAATACTATAAGAAAAGGATTGTCAGTAGCGGGAGACTGCCAGGAGGGGGGAAGGGAAGCAGGATTGGCAGTAGTGGGAATCTGCCTAGAGAAGTGGGGGCACACCTCATCAACAAGGGTACCTGTGTAATGAACATTTGTATACCTAACCCTGAATTGTACCCCACATCTTTAAAATTAAAAGTTTTTTTATTAAAAAAAAAAAACTCCTGTTTTCTTACCCTCCAGTTGTCAGTGTCCGTCCCTCACTCCTCCTTCTTCTTGGAAAAAAAAAAAAAAGACAATTCCAGGAGAGGGATTAAGCTGTGAAAAGTCAGCAGCCAACACTCCTGGAAGCTGGGAAATGAGTGGCTTGGTCCTGAAGGGGGAATCTGAACAGCACAACACAGTATCCAACGTGAACTGGCACCTGAGCTTCTTGCTTTTATGTCCAATGTTCAAGCCTGCTCCATCTTCTTGTTTTCTTCACTTTGACCTTATGTACACCCTTGGATGCTGTTTTGGTTTCATCCTCTGGTTCTTCCTTCTTTTGGTTGTTCTAGAATGCAACATGCACTTGCCATATGCAAAAATGAACTAGAAAAAAATATGACTAGCATTAAGAATTAAGGCAGATTGGCCAATCCTCCAGCAAAGTAATCCTACGATCCACTTCAAGATGGACAATGCATAATTAAACAAGGGCATATGACATGAAGCTGCCTTTCTACTTCCCTGTGCTACCTCCTTACAGCAACAAAACCAGCATTTCTGCTTCTAGGTCTTGGCTGGAATTTTTATTTTCATGATGACATCCTTTTTCTATATGCATATCTAAGTACAATGCCATGCTTGAGACCTATCTCTGCCTTAAACAGTTCTACAATTGTCTTCCCTGCTTCAGACTTTTTCAGCACACATCATCTCAGCTTTTGAGTAGGTGTGTTGAGTGGCGGTAGGGGGGTGGGGTAGATGAGAGTCAGAAAAGAATATCCAGGGAGACTTGGAAATGCTGAACAATATAATAATACAAATTATTTTGCTACTCTTGCCATTCTCCCACTCAGGAGTACAGTGCTAGCACACTGACAAATGTCCATAAAAGAAAGATTTGGGTCACTTCAGATTCACACAGTTTTAATGTTTAATTTTATGTTTTATTATTACAGTTTGAGCATAAATTGTGAAACTTTCTAATATACTTTTTCTGACCAGAAAAAAAGTTAATTTCTTTAAATACTAGGACCTTCTCTTCCCCAGAGTATTTCAAAGTGACATAACTTACTGATTATGATTTTGTGGAAAGAGTAATAAACTAGTCCCAAAATAATCATTATATAGAGTGTTCTATTTTTAAAACAGCTAATATAAAAGGTTCTATTACACTAAATTATCATTTAAATAAGGGTTACTATGTTACTCATATTTTGCCAAATATCTATGTTACTCTTAGAAGTTTATTGTAATAGGAGGTTTCCTTCTTCCTCTAACCCTTTGTGCCAGCTATTAAGCTATTGTCTCACAATTCTAAATCTACCAATTTATATGTTGCTCTGCTGTGCTCAGGCTGGGAATTCTTCAAGTTACATTTTTTTTTTCCTTTTCAGTTGTTAAGTACTGCCATTGGAGTGAAAATAAAAGGAAGATAAAGGCTCATCAATACTTCCTGTTCATATCAGCCTTGCCACAGCAATGACAGATTATCCTAGTAGCAACTGGTTTTCATTTTCAATCCTTTCCTCATTCCAAGGACATCCTCCTTGTGAACCTGCTAAAATACTAGCACCAGTTGAGTGGCATAATCTCTACAGAGATTTGAGTCCCAAATTCACAGAGCATCTCTTCCAGGTTTCTAGCGCCCAGTAACTCCAACATCTTCCCGTTGCTTCCAACCCTGAGGACGGTAATTGCCACTCATGTTTACTAACATGATGCTACTTTATTGTCCCTTTTTCACTTTGTCAACTTCCTTAATTCTGTTTAACCAATTCCTTGTATTAAATTCTTTGCTAAAACAACTGATTTATTTTTTTCTTGCTGGACCTAGACAGGCTTACTCCTCACTGTTATTATCCCTACCCTCCCTTCCCTAAACCAACCCAATCTTTTTTTTTTTTTTTTTCAATACTGGAGCAGTTATCTGAGACAGACTCTCAAAAACATCCAGAAATGGACCAAATTTATGCAACTTCTATGTGTCAGATGCTATACTCAGCATGATAGAAAGTATATCTATGTCATCAGAAACCTACAATCTTGTAGGTAAGACAAATTTTTAAAATGTATAAGGCAGGAGAAATACCATTAAATGCAAGGTCATGTATATCCATGATATGTAGCATTGGAGAAAGTAATGATAGATTAGAATTACGTAGTTAAGAAGTGCTTTAGGCAGGAGGTGATACTTGTCTTCTCTCAAAGATGGGAGGAAGGTCATCAAAAGATTGAAAAACTAGCAATTTCTGCTATGAGCAGAACAATTGGAGGCAAAATGCAGACACAATAACTGTGGTTTTTCATTCACTATTTACCCCATGGATTCATCTACTCATTTACTCCACACATTTTTATATACTTTTTCCGCACCAGACCCTCTGAGACTAATAGGAGGCCCTGAGATATACTGGTGAACAAAAACAGGCAAACCTCTGCCCTGTGAGGCTTATATTCCACTAGGAGAAACAGAGGTGATCAAATAATTATGTCTACAACAGTATAATTGACATTGTGCTGTGTCAATAATAAGAGAAGTCCACTGAGCTATAAGAAGTTATAACAGATGCAAACAAGCAAAGAGGAAAGGGAATTGTCTTCCAGGTCAAGCAATCAGCATGTGCAAAGAGCCCTGGAAAGAAGGAATGAGGCAGGTACAAGTGCCTAAAAGTGGGGTCTGTGTGCACAGATAGAGGAAGGAGCAGAGAAGCATGGCTTGTATGGAATGATATCTATTGCCGTTTTACCAGGCTCATAATTAGAAACATTGAAATCGATAAATACAGAGAACCAATAAAAACCAGGAAATAGCCCTTGGTCAATGTTTCAACCCTATGAAATAACATTCCAGGCCACAAACTGAGAGAATAGAAAAGATGACTCCTTACCCCAGTGTGTTATTGATAGAGGAGTGTTGCTCACTAATGATTCCACGGGGGAGAAAGAAACAGGGTCAGTGTGTGATGTGGAAACAAAGGACCAGCTCTCTCCAGCAGGGCATTTTAATTTCACATGCACAGAGCAAATCATGCTAGAAACCTTGCCTAACACATTCCATTTGTCTCCAAAATGCAAGC
The DNA here is from genome assembly GCF_000164805.1 of Carlito syrichta. Classification (NCBI taxonomy): domain Eukaryota; kingdom Metazoa; phylum Chordata; class Mammalia; order Primates; family Tarsiidae; genus Carlito; species Carlito syrichta. The sequence continues at coordinate 1,260,634 of NW_007250790.1, read as the reverse complement.
GTTTATTAAGAGTACAGATGACTTGGTTATAGAAAACAGTTTCAGCATTTGGCATAATTAATGTAAATATTGCATGCAATAGAAACATAACCTAACACTTTCTTTATTTAAAACAGGTTTAATTAATGTCAAGTGCTGTAACAAGAGGTAATCTCTGCCTGCTGCCTCTTTCCTCACTCTGGGTGGAAATGCTCCCTGCTGTCTTGTTTACCTGCAGATTTTAGAGTCTAAATGTACAGGAGGGAGTTTATACTTTATTTCTAAAGCTTTCCCTATTCTTTTCTTCAGAGATGACTTCTTTCTTTCGGTAACAGAAACTATTCCCACAGCCTCTTGAAAATTCCTTTCTTGTAGACAAGTTCTGTGTCCTGCACTTCTTGCAATGACCTACACGAACCCATCCCAGGTTTATAGGCCTAACCATCAGGAGTAGGAATGTAGGTCATCTTTATCGGCCATTGCTTAACAACTGGACTCCTTTCTCCTCTCATTCTGCCTTTAGATTGACTCCACAGGGATCCTAAACAAGACAAGAAACTGGTTGAGGTGTCAAAAGCAAATGTCAAGAAAACAGAGAGAATTGTATTAGGCTTACAAAATAGCCAGGAGGGATTCTTCAAGTGAGCTGCCAGCCTTTCTTATGAGTGAAATGGCATAGCCATTTAGCATCAGTAGTTTAATATTAGCAATGGGGCTGAAGTTATTGATGAATGTGTCTCTCTGTCTGTTAAACATTTACATCATATTTTATAATTTCTAAAGTAAAGCACTTCAATTTTCTTAGTGATCTCCAATACAATATTTTAAGACAGGCAATTGAGCGATTTTAAGGGGAGATCTTCAAATAAAATTTCTTTTATCTCTTGACTGGTGGTTGAATACTATCAAAGAAGAAATGATCAGTGTCATTTTCCAGATTCTTGTAGTATTCATGACCACAGTTTAGGTAGTTATCAGGTAACAGGACAAAACAGTATGTAATGACTGAATGTCAAAGAGTCAGTTAATTACTATTGCTATTTCAAAAATTTAAAGGAGTCTTATATGCCTGGGGTTTACAAATTAGAGATTTTCTATCTTTCTTAACACAGTTTTGTCTTGTTAAAGAAAAATGTAAGACCAAAAATTTAACCAAATTTAATGGAGCAAAGAACAAGTCATGAATTGGGCAGACCCCAGAACTAGAATAGGTTCAGAGCAACTTGAGGTTTGCCACATGGTTGGATAACATTTATGGACAGAAAAAATAAAGTGATGTATAGAAAACAGAAGTGAGGTACAGAAACAACTGGATTGGTTAGAGTTTCACATTTGCTTTATCTGAACTCAGTTTAAACAATTGGCCACTTGTGGTTGGTCAGAATTCTGTGATTGTTATAAGAATAGGTTATATTCTGTTTACACATCCAATTAGGTTACAGTTGCTATGTTTGAGAAAACTTTAGGCTGAATTTAAGATATGTAAGGAGGCAGCTTTAGGCCACACTTAATTTAACAGTTTCAAAAAATCAAAAAGATCCAAGCAAACACTAAAATCCCTTTAGGTCAGAGACCTTCAATTTCAGGGTCCTTAACTTTTTGAGATTATTTCTAAGCAATCCAAACCTTAAATGGCTAGATATTTTCCTTAGCAGTAGTGTTAGTACTTCAAGGGTTACTTGCTGTTTCAAAGACCTAGTTTTCCTTCATATTTAAAAGTGAAGAAAAATATTGTCACCAAGAAGTACTTGGTTATTGTCAAGCTTCATGGTGGCATAAAAATACTTTCATTTGCTTAAAAATCATTTAATAATCCTGAATCAAAGTCTATTCATAGTTTATAGAGTTTTTTGACTTACTAACTGCAGCTAACCCTGATTTATTCTAAATATACTTTGAGGACACTTAGACTTTAAAATGTATATTTGTGGTTGTGAAATTTGCTTGCTATTTTTATAGAGGACTCAAGTGTCTGATTTAAAACCAAAATATTGCAAAGGAGTGAATCAAAGCTGAAGATGCTCTTAATTGCTTCTATGAAAAGCTCCCTGGGCTTAATACTAAATAAATAAATAAATAAATACTGTCATAGTTCATTTTCTGTAATGTAAGAGTTTTCACAAATTAAGTAGAAATCCAGAATGACAGGTAAACACAACAGAGAGAAAACTGGTTATTATTGTGGATACCTCAGGTCTCCAACATGAATCAGCCTTAAGAAATTGGAAAAATTTGATCTCTCACATCCTTTCGGTTTTGGCCATTTGCCTGCTGATTAATCTCCATGGTCCCTTGAGGTGCCCGTGCTTCTTCTTATTCAAAGGTCCCCTACTGGAGCAAAGAGAGATTCTTTTTACCAGACAGCTACTTCTCCATGACTGAAACCTTGCTTCCCAAGCTTCTCTTTCCTCTAGGTTCTGTACAACTGAAATAATGAATTAATACTTACACAGCAACATTTCTCCTGTGCTCATTTCCCAATGTCTTAGACCATCCATCTTCAAGTTAGAATTCCGTATCTTTCAGGTATCATTGAGAAGTGTCTTTAATGGTAACCATTCCAGGACTTTGGGTAGACTGCTGGGACAAATAGTGCTGGGATCATAAAGACAGTTGCTTTGCCAGCTCTGTATAATGCTTTTTTTCCTCCCTTTCATCTGCCTCTCCCTATCCCCACACTACTGCCTATAAACAAACCTGCAGAGAATTTTCTCCATGGATTTATGACAAGCACTTCTCTAATGAAAAGGTCAAGAATCAGTTAATCAGAAAGTTAACAACTCCAATACATTCCCTACAATGTGCTAGACACCTTGGGGAAATAAAGAGAAGTGAAAGTTTACAGTGGTTTTAAGGCAAGAATCCTAATCCCCCATGATAACTAGAGAACAAGATAGGACAGCAGGCTCTCTTGGGGGCACTTGTAACAAATGGTGAAGGAGTTAGAGAAGAGAAGAGGCTGCAGTTGTGAATATAATCCATAGAGGCTGCAGTGCTTGCCAGAAAATCAGAGGAGGTGTAACTTGCTTAAGTCCTCCAAAGATAAAATTATTTGGATGGGTAGTTAGCAAGCAGCCTTCCCAGAAGGTTGCACAGGCATTAAATGAGTGATTTTTTTTTTTTAAGCCAGCGAGATGGCCAAAAATGTCACAGTAAAAATACTGTTGGCCAATCACTCTGGAATCACTGGAGTTGTTCCAACCTGAACAGGTTCTTATTCCCACGGCCCAGAAAGACTGAGACTGATGCAATTGTTACAGCAGAGAAAGAGTTTAATATCACAAAGCAGCTGAGCGAGGAGAACAGAAGATATTTCTCAAATCCACCTCCCCAAGAGTCTTAGGCTAGGTTTTTAAAGAAATAATCTGGCCGGACTTGGTGGCTCAACCTGTAATCCCAGCACTTGGGAGGCTGAGGCGAGTGGATTGCCTGAGCCCACGGGTTCGAGACCAGCCCAGGCAACTTGGTGAGACCTCATCTCAACAATAAATTAAAAATTAGCCGAGCTTGGTAGCGTGTGCCTGTAGTTCTGGCTACTTAGAAGGTTGAGGAGAAGCCGGGCTCGGTGGCTCAGCCTGTAATCCCGCGCTTTGGGAGGCTGAGGTGAGTGGATTGCCTGAGCCCGCGGATTTGAGATCCGCCTGGGCAACTTGGCGAGACCTCATCTCTACAATAAATCAAAAAATCAGCCGGGCGTGGTAGCGCATACCTGTAATTCCGGCTACTTGGAAGGCTGAGGCGGAAGGATCGCCGGAGCCCAGCAGGTCGAGGCTGCGGTGGCCAGGAGCGGCCACTGCACTCCAGTCTGGGGGACAGAGTGAGACTCCAACTCAAAAAAAAAAAAGAAGGTTGAGGAGAAGGATCACTGGAGCTCAGCAGATTGATGCTATGTGGCCATGAGCGTGCCACTCTACTATAGCCTGGGCGACTGAATGAGACTCCAACTCAAAAAAAAGAAAAAAGAAAAAGAAATAATCAGATGGGGCTAGGGAATGGACACTGATAATTGGTTGAAGATGATATCATGACAGGAATGTTGAAACTGTCTTCATGCTCAAAGCCAATTTCTAGGAAAGAACCTCACAGAACCAGCAGAGCCAGCTGCTTGGTATGTGTTCCAGATCCAGGTGGAATCCCAGGTCCATGAGAGTACAATGTCTACAAAAAAATCTCAAGCATCATTCTTAGGTTTTACAATAGAGAAACTATCTATAAAGCAAGTCCTGCAACTATTGACTACTGACCTTTGGGCAGTAAACCATCATAGAGGTAGTCTAAGAGAAAGGTATGTGGGAGGTAAGATCCTTGGAGATTAGAGATACTTGTGCCTTTCAGCTGATGGAACTTTAGGATTCCATCAAGGATATGTGTATGGCGTTGTGCTCATTGTTAAAAGGAAAATAGTTTATCAAGCTTATGGGCAGCTTCCTCCTCCCTAGGGGTCAGGACATGAAGATAATCATCTTCTCTCTATTGAAGTGTCTGTGTAAACAATCACACAAAGAGGAAAGCAAACTTAGAAACGATAGGTTTCTTGATTTCTAACCAAAGCTGCAACTTTGCAAAGCTCAGGTCTCTTCTACAGCTTTTATCCTGTGGTTCTATCTTAATATTATACAGGTGGTTTCAGGATTGGCACTCTCTCAAAAGCACAGGTGCACAATAAATAGCTCCAATAGTCCTGGGAGAATGGTCTAAATAAAATGTGAGTTTTAAAAATGTTTCAAAAGCTATGCCATACCTACAGAGGTGATCACAGAGGAGGAAGACTAAGGTTTTTCTAGTTTTGGCAGGCATCATACACTGGTATCATGCCCGAGTCAGCTCTCCTGGGCCTAGTTCTGTTCATTACTTATTTCCAAAGGCGTTTCCACTAACTGCATGGCTTGAAACAACATAAATTTATTCCATCACAGTTATGGAGGCAAGAAATCTATCTGAAATTAAGGTGTTGATGGGGTTGGTTTCTTCTGAGAGATCTGAGAAAGATTCTGTTCCATGCCTCTTTCCTAGATTTTGGCAGTTACTGGAAATCTTTGGCATTGCTTGACTTGCAAATGAATCAGTCCAATTCCTGCCTCCATTATGTCATGGTCATCTTCTCTCTGTGTCTTTCTGTGTCTCCACGTGGCATTCTTCATCTTTGTCTCTCTTTGCTCCTCCTGTAAGGACACCAACTATCTCAGTTCAGGCTGCTGTAGCAAAAATATCAGTGGGTGGCTTAAATAACAAATATTTATTTCTTTATAATCATGGAGACTGAAAGTCCAAGATCAGGGTGCCTGATTGGGTTCTTGGTGAAGGCCCTCTTCCTGGTTTATAGTTGGCCACCTTCTCTTTGTATCCTCACATGATGGAGAAAGAGAGAACACAAGCATGTTCTCTCATGTCTCCTCTTTGAAGGGCACTAATCTCACTCATGAAGATCCATCCTCATGACCTAGTTACTTCTCAAAGACCCTGTTAGAGTACACAGGTTAGAGTAGGGAAATATCAAGGGTGTAGCAGCCTGTAGGAAAAGTCAGAAACCAATAGAAATTCTTATGCTTCTGCCCTAATTTCAAGGCTACTAGAAAAATTTCTAAAAACTGTTAGAATAACTTTCACCCAACATCCCTACCACAACCTACACCCTCTTTTTTGTTGTTGTTGTTGTTGTTGTTGTTAAAAGCCGATCACCAAAACAAGAACTTAGAGAACCCCTGGAACATGCACATCAACAGCCAAGGTTGAGCTAAGATAACCATGACCGACTTTTACCTTCATTATATGCTCATTAGCATAGTAAATGACACATCCTCCAGCACCATGACAATTCCAAACCTGCCCATTTATAATAAATTGGGTGGCACTCCAATCCCAGAAATTGCCTACCTGTGTCTTTAAAACATCCATCCCTTTAATAAAATATTCTACCCCTTCATTATTGTAGCTCACAGAAACCATAAACCAAAGACCCCTAGGATGACACTTCCTTGAATTCACCCATACTTCACCCTGAAGTGTGTACTATTCTGTTACTTTCATTTTTAGTAAACTCACTAACTGCCTTACTATTTTCAACTCACTCTGAAATTATTTTCTGTGGCAAAGTTAAGGATTCAACACAGAGCACTGGTAAACAGACACAGAATCCCAGTAACAGACTTGCTCCCTAATACTATCATATTGGTGGTTAGGATTTCAACATATGTATTAGAGGTTACAAACATTGAGTCTATAACATCAGTCATATTGAACGAAAGATCCATCCTACTTCAGTATACCTCATCTTAGCTAATTGCATCTGCAAAGGCCTCATTTCTAAATAAGGTCATATTCAAGGTTAGAACTTCAATATATCTTTTGAGGCATGAGACCCATACCGATCTGCCCTCTATTCTCCCTCTCTCATATTGTTTTTTAAAAGCAAAATACATAGATTCAATTCCAACATTCTCAAAAGTCTTAGCCTATTCCAGCATCCACTCTAAGTCCAAAATCTCTTCTAAATATAACCAACTAATAAAGTCCTAAATCTCATTATCTAAATTATCCAAATCAGATAAAAATCAGATTCTGAGTATGCTTCAACCTGAAGCAATGTTCTTTTCTCCACCTGTGGACCTGTAATATCAAACTACAAGTTGCAATCGTAGGACAGTCATAGGATAGACATTTCCATTCCAAAAGGAGAATATTTGAAGGAAAAAAGAAGTCACTGGTCTAAATCAAGTTTACAAACCAGCAGAACAAATTCCATTGGCTTCTTAGGCCTGAGAATAGCTTACTGTGGCTTGATTTTCTATCCTCTAGGGTCTCTCTCTTATGCTCTGGGAAGCAGCCCTGTGCCCTGAGTCTGTGTCCTCTCTGCCTTCTGCATTCATACCCTGCCCTCTGAGTCATTATTCCTTCATTTTTTCAATTTCTGCCTCTTTCAGTATAGACTGGAAACTTCTACCTGTTGCCCAGTTCCAAAGCCACTTTTACATTTTTAGAAATTTGTTGCAACAGTATCCTTCTTCCTGGAACCAAAATTCATATTAGTTTCCTAAGGCTTCCGTTACAGAGTACCACAAACTGAGTGCCTGAATACAACAGGAATGTGTTGTCTCACAGTTCCAGAGGCTAGAAATCTGAAATAAAAGTGTAGGCAAGGTTGGTTTTTCGGAAAAGGAGAATCTGTCCATGCTTCTCTTTTAGCTTCCGGTATTTATCAGCAGTCCTTGGCATTTTTGGGTTGTAGATGCATCACTCCAATCTCTGCCTCTGTCATCATGTTGTTGTCTTTTCCCTGCATTTCTATACCCATTCACATTCTTCTCTCTGTTTTTCTCTCCTTTTTTTTCTTTTCTTTTTTTTTTTTTTTTTGAGTCAGGGTTCCACTCTGTTGCCCAGGTTGAAGTGAGGTGGTATAATCATGGCTGACCATATCCTCAATCTCCTGGATCCAGATAATCCTTTCATCTTAGCCTCCCAAGTAACTGGGACTACAGGTGCACATCACTATGCCTGGCACATTTTTATTATTTTTTTTTTGTGAAGATGGGATTTTGCTATGTTCCCTAGGCTAGTCTTGAACTCCTGGGTTCAAGCAATCCTCCTATCTTGGCCTCCCAAAGTACTGGAATTACACATGTGAGTCACCCTACTCATCTCATCTCCTTATAAGAACACCAATTATATTTAGTTTAAGGGTCTACCCTACTCCAATATGACTTAATCATAATTCCAGATAAGGCTACATGCTGAAGGACTAAGGGCTAGGATTTTTTAGGGGACATAATTCAACTCATAAAAGTGTGTAACTTGAAAGATATCAGTAACTCAAGCCTCCTGGGCATGATAGTCTCTCAATTAAGTATGATAATGGTAAATTACCCTTCCAAAAAGAACCACACAGAGACATCAACTGGACCAGAGAACTGTCTTTATTACTGTAGTTACAAATGAACTTTAGGGAAAGATCTATAATATGCAGGAGGAGGAGCATGCATGCTTCATATTCCTTTAGTCTTCATCTTTGCCCAGAAAGACTCATTTGTTAAGGGATGCTCGTGTGTGATTAGTGATCCTCTGGTTATGTCCATAAGAGCATCATGTGCTTAATAAGAATCAGTCTAACCTCCTCTACTTTCTGCATTAGGAGTGACAGGAATTGAAAAATCTTTAACATAAAAGTTCCAGTCACTTTGGCTTGGAACCTATCACTCAGTGATGAGTTACTCTAGTGTGGTGCATAGACTGTATTAGTGAACCAAATTTTTCATATCTGTTTGTGTACCTGCCCTTTTATGTACACTCTGACTCTGGTCTTGGCCAAGTCATCTGCTTTGGCCAATAAAACAACAGCAAATTTGATTCAGGAAAAGGCTTGAAAAGATTCTTGTGCATTTCTGTTCTGCGTCTCCATTTTGTTCCTCTGTCTTTTCCTTGAGAACATACCAATATGTCCAGGCTAGATTACTGGACAATTAGGCACATTAAGCAAAGTCTAGTCAGTTGAGACCTTAGGAAGTGTATAAGCTCGGCCAGCATCACACCAACAAAGCCACCTAGCCAACCTACAGCTAACCATAGACACATGAATAGGTCTCACCATGCTCAGCTCAGCAAAACCAACTTAACCACTTGACCCGGTAATCCCACTGCTAGGTATTTACCCAAAGAAACATAAACCATTCTACCAAAAAGATACCTGCAGCACTATTCACAAAAGCAAAGACATAGAACCAACACAAGTGCACACCAACAGAGGACTAGATAAAGAAAATATGTACAGAAACACCATGAAATACTATGCAGCCATAAAGAATAATGAAATTAAGTTCTTAGTAGCAACATGGATGTAGTTGGAGACCATTATTCTAAGTAAATGAACACAGAAAACCATATACCACATGTTCTCACTTATAAGTGGAAGCTAAACACACATATATATGGACATAAAGACAAAAACAACAGACTCCAGGAACTCCTAAAGACTGAAGGGTAAGGGTTGAAAAAGTACCTATTGGGTACCATTCTCACTATTTGCATGACAAGTTCAGTGGACGCCCAAACCTCTCCTTCATGTAATATACCGATGTAACTAACCTGTACATGTAACCCCCTGAAATTAAAACAAAAAAATTAAAGAAAATAAACAAATTTGAGAGAAACAATAAATTTTTTTAATCTACTAAGTTTTGGGGGTGTTTGCTATGTAATATTATTGCAGCAACAGATATATTCCACCACTAATGCCACTCTAAGACCCATGACTTCTACTGCAACCACAGAATATAATCAACATCCATGCTTCAAAAAAAAAAAAAACTTGGGACAGTTTGATGCAAGTGTTCATAATGGGAAAAGTATATTTTGTGAAGGGACAGATTTTATTTCTGCATTTCTTACAAATCTTCTTCCTGTAACTCAAGTTCATTGCCCAGTCCCTGGAACAAATCAAGTTCTCAATAAATATTTTTAAATTAATGAATGGATGATTTTTCCATGAGGTATCGCATAAGGAAATGGAAACTGCAAAAGAACAATCATGACATCTTACACTTCTTATATTTCCCAATTTTGTAATTACGGTGCTGACCATGTAGTAAGAACTCAATAAATAGTACTTGCTAATTTGTTAATTGATTGATGAGACTCAGCCACTATCAATTACTCCTGAGGAATGAACCAAGAAGCAGAATTAAACTTCATTAAGAAAGATTTCATTAGGCTTGTAAGAAGACTTTTGTGACTTTCAAGGTTCCTAACTATTAGAAAAGGATATTGCATTGCTTCTCTAGAGAACTGAAGCCTCTCATATGTTTTGCAGAGTATCCTTCTGTATGAGATATATAACATTAGCCATGATCATATAATAGATGGATTGTTTTTCATCATTTTTTTCTCTTTTTTAAATTCTGTGCTCACTTGTCAACTACAAGTTCTCATATGAGACAAAAAGAACATCCCAAAGTATGTGCTATTTTATTTAATATGCTATTTCAAGAACAGTAGTCGGATATAAGGGAGAAGTATTTTATGAAATAGTATCAAAACAAAAATAGTGGCAAGAGCTATGCATTCATTAAGTACTGATGGAGCATTGGCAATGTGCAGGACTATACTTGGGACTTGACAAAGTATAAGCTCCAATCTCCACCCTTGTGGAGGGAGAAACAGGCAAATAACTCATTATGACATGTGATATTGTAAGGGCCACATGTATGGTGACAGAAAAGAAGGAATGGCGAACTCTGCACAGAAATAAAGAAAAGACATTACAGGGGCACCAACATTGGAGCTGAAAATAAGCAAAAATTCACCAAGTAAAAAAAGAAAGGAAGACTAGTTGAGGCAAAAATAACAATCTATGCAGTCACAGTTAGCAGCTCGGTCTGAAGATGCATGGGCTAAATGAGTTCAAGTGTTAGGAGAGATGAGGCTGGAACATAGAATTGCGTCCTAGCCTGTAAAATCATGTCTATTTACCTAAAAGGTCACGGGATGGCAAGCCACTAAAGGATTTTAATTTAATATAGACTTTAAATGTTTACTCCAGGGAATGTGGTGGAAAATGAGTTAGAGTAAATATATACTAGAGAGGAAATATTGCTACTTATTCACATGTGAAAATACAAAGCATTCATCATTCAAAGGCTCTCAGTCTTAGAAGAGATGGTATGCACAGCTGGTAAAATATTTTGTGCGATAGCCAGCTGTAATATTTTACAGTTAATGTTCCTGATTAGTGTTGGCTTATGGTTAAGTTGTTGTGCTGTTAAATAAGACTGTGGCCTTTCTCTTCCACTCCCAGTATGGAGCTATCTTAATTAAGTTGGAGAAAAGAAGGAAGGTATAGGAGCAAGCTGATATTAATGAGCTGTGGGAAAATTCTTCTCAACATTACAGAAACAATTATTAAAACTCTATATGCCTGGAAAACGGTGGCACTTTATAACACTTGAAAACAAAAGCTTTCCAGGTATCTGTTCTATTCAATAGGCAGTTATAAGAATGTTATACTTAATAAAAAAGGAGAAAACAAAAAAAGGAGAAAACAATCTACTATTTCATGCTGAATAAACAAAACCAAGGATCACAAACAAATAAGCATAGTAAGCCAGTCAATCAGCAACAGTTATTGAGTACCTAGTCTAAAATTCATTAAATGTATTTTGGGGCTTTTGTGGTTTGCTCAGTTCTTACGGTATCCTATTCGTAATATTCACACAGCTTATCTTCTGTGTTAAAAAGATAGGTGGTGTATTAATCAGTTTTGCATTGCTATAAAGGAATGTCTAAGGCTGAGTATTTATTTAAAAAAAAAAAACGTTTATTTGGCTCACGGTTCTGCATGGTGCCAGCATCTGCTTGGCTTCTGGTGAGGCCTTAGGAAGGTTTTATTTGTGGCAGAGGGTAAGGGGAGACTGTGGGCCACAAGGTGAGAGCAGAAGTAAGAGAGAGAAGAAAGGTGCCAGGCTCTTTTAAACAACTAGCTCTTTGCAAACTAATAAAGCAAAAACCAATCATGAAAACAGCACCAAGTCATACATGAGGAATCTGCCCCCATGACCTAGTCATCTCCCACTAAGCCCCACCTCCAACACTGGAGATTACATTTCAACTGGAGATTACACTTCCATTAAACTTGGAAGGGACAAGTATTTGAACTTTTTTAGGTGGTATTCATATCTGGACAGGATGAGTAATGTAAACAAAAAGTATTTTTTAAATGTATACTTTTCTAGCATAAATTATGCATTTTCTCAAACAAAATCATTTTCATCTGCCAGAATTCCTAAAAGTTTTAGATCTTTACAAGTATTTACTTCAAGCAATATTTCTTAAACTACTGCTGCGTGTGAAACGTTTATTTTACAAAACTGTCACTAATCCCACTGGGCTGTCAAGAAACACTATTAATAACTAGAAAGGAAAAAAATTAGAAGTTGGCAGATTTTATGTCAGAAAATAAAAAATAATAAAATTTGCAGCAAAAGACAATATAAAATAGGAAGAAATAATTAGTCAGATGAGGGTGAAGTCAAGACTAGATGCTGCTTTTGTTTAATCCTAAGAGTTAAAATTAAGAATTAAAGGTTAAAAATATCTTGCAGCTAAATGTTGTGTGGGTATTTACAACAAAGATGTCGCATTTCCCTTTTTCAACATAATTCCTTTGACTTTCAAATATAAAGAATTTCACCTTGTCTCATCCCCATGAAGAAATAAACCTACCGCAACTGAATATTTTCTGCTCCATGATAAAATAGTTAGCATGAAAAGAGATTAAAAATACTTGCACCAATTGGCAAGTGTCACTCAGTGTTTTAATTATAATAGAGAGAAAAACAGATGATAGGGTGGATTCAGTTGTTGCATTATCTTATCTGTTGTACAACTTTTGATACCAAAAAATGTCTAGAAAGACATTTAAGTTCTGTACATCTTACCACTAGAGTCAGTTATCTTCTGAATTCTGGTCTTTGCTTCTTTGAGGAGCTAGTAATCATAATATTTTAGAATGTTTATCCTGAAATTTAGCAAATATTTGTTGAACACATATGGTGCCAAGTTTGGTGTGGTGAATATATGAAAAAGAAATAGTCATAGAGCTTCCAGTCTGTGGGTTTATCTGCAAGAAAAAATGCAAAACAGTGAATTGAATGAAGTAATGTAAGCATAAATGTCTAAAGAAGCCATCCCCTATATTTAGAATTTAACTAAGAGTATTAGAAAGAAAACAGGGTGTCTGTATGACCATATATCACTTGCCTTTTGAATAAACTAGGCATAAATGTACTCATTTTTAAAATGAGGCTATATATTTAATATTAAATATTTCTCAGTCCATTTGTGGGAAGTACAATGGGAGAAAAGATTACTTAGTAAAAAGTAACACAAACATATTGAGAACATTTATATTTTCCAGAGTATTGTACTGTCTTATAAATTCATATTCTTGGATATCCTACATTGTTTCCCATATGTAAATAAAAACAGCAGGTAAGGGTCAATATATTTGAAATAATTCATTCAAAATATATACTTTTTTATTTTCCCATCAAATAATACGTGTCTGTGGATAACATGTAATGAATATATTTTTTAATGTAATGTTGCAAAAGACAAGATTTTTTTTCTTCTTTATTTTAAATATGTAGGGTACAATTCAGGGTTAGGTATACAAATGTTCTTTATGCAGGTACCCTTGTTGATGAGGTGTGTCCCTCCCTCCCCTTGGCAGTTTCCCACTACTGCCAATTCCTTTCTCATAGTATTATGATAATTGTTCAAGGTTCACTTATGAATGAGGACATATGGTACTCTGTTCTTTGTTTCTGTGATAGATCACTGAGTATGATAGATTCTAAATCCATCCAAGTTGCTGTGAAGTCCTTACGTTAAAAGACAAGATCTTTAACCAAACTTTTATACACTTAAAGGAATATTGTGCTGGTCTTTTAAAATTCAACTTCAGGAAGTTATATTTTGGTGCTATGTCATTAGCTTTTATAAAGCCCACATTAAGCAAAAGTCCTGTGGAATCTGTTTCTGTATCAAAGAAAACTTCTGATTGCATTTCCCCCACCTGGTACTACCTTTTGTCTGATCCTTTTTCCGGAAAAACTCCTCAAAAGATGACAACTTTCCTTTTATCCTTTCTTCCCTTCACTCTCAAATCATCTCTAATTATGCTTCGCTTACCACCCCCAAAATGTGTCCCCACCAAGGTTACCAACCACTTCAGTAATTAGTAGATTTTCACAATGATGTTCATTCTGTCTCCATTGATGCTCCTTTTTCACTTGGTCTTATACCACTCTCCTTTGACTTCACTTTTTCTTAGTGTATTATGTTAATTCTTACTCTTTCCCTAGAATTTTCACTTCGCAGTGACTTAAAGCTCAGTGTTTTATCTTCTACTCTTTAACTACACACAACTCCTTGATGATTTTATCTAGTCTCTTTGACTATGAGGCTCTTCATACGCAAGTGACACTAGTTTTATATCTCCTGCCAAGACATCTCTCTTGAACTCTAAGCCTGTGTGTCCAGCTGCCTACTCAATATTTCCACTTGAATGTAGCATATCCATGTCCAACTCAATATGTCCAAAACTGAACTACTGATTCTGGAGTCCTTCCCTAAAGTATTCCATTTATAATTTTCTCTGTCTTAGTTAATGATAACTTCTAGTTTTCTTCTTCTAGTTGCTCTAGCCAAAATTTTTGGAGTCATCCTCAATTCTTTTCATATATCTAGTACCCAATCAGTCATAAAATCCCAATGGCCTTCGAATCATGCATAGAATATCTCATCACCATTTCCATTGCTTCCCTCATGGTTGGCATCACCATCATGGTTTAACTGGAGGTTATTAACCTCAATAAACTCCAAAGTGGTCTCTTAGCTTCCAACATTGACTCTTTTATCGCCTATTCTCATCAGTAGCCCGAGGAAAACTTTTGAAGGAAGAGTTCAATCTTATAATTTCTCTGCCTCTTCAATATTTCCCCTATTTCATTCAAATTAAAAGCCAAGATCCTCACGATGTCCTCAAGGTCTATCACATCATATTCTTCATTGCCTTTCTCACTGAATTTCTACTATGCTCAATTTATTTTACCACAAAGAAATAAAGCACCAACCACCTTTGTTCCTTTATGCTAGCTTTTCCCCCTAGTAGCAACACTTCTCCAGACATCCTCAGATGCCAACTTCTTTACTTCTTTTATCTTTTTTCAAAAAGTCAGCCCCAACCACCTTACCTAAAGGAACACCCTGCACTCCTAAGTCCCTCTTACTCCATTCCATTTTTTATATCACTCATTGTCACCTAACATACTATAAATTTTATTTATTTGTTTATTGTATATATTTATTATTGTCTCTACTTCCCAACTAGAATGAAAGTCCTTCACAGAAGGGAATTTTTGTCAGGTTTGTGCACAAATGGGACAGCAAAAAAGAATATAGCAGGTAGTGAACATCATAGGCACCTATTCATTTCATGCACAAATGAATGAAGCAAAGCTGAAAGACGGAGAAAGAAGATGAGGCCTGCACGCCATCTGAGACCCAACCTTGGATGATGAGTATAATATTGTGTATGTGGTATCAGGTGGTCAGTCAAAAAAATTCAGTTTAGCTTAAACCATTCTGATTTTATCTTTTTTTATAGTGAAACGTAATAATTATCTGTAAACAATTTTGAAGTTAACTGTTTTCCTTTTTCTAAAAGACCACTGCCTTCTCCTTCCTAGGAACATCCTACTGATTATACTTATTATTGCTTGTCCTGTGTTACAAATGACATTGCACTTTAACTGTCTCTGAATTCTTTTCTTTATCCATCTTTCTAAGACTCTTATTTTCTTTATGACCCCTCTGCTAAAAGTGCCTCTTTTCTACATTTTGATAAATAAATTCAAACTATAACCAATAAAATGTTTATAGCACTACATCTTTTTATGTACTGACCACATTAATCTCATGTTACTATCATTATTCTTGTGTGTTTATGATACTGAGTAGTAAATAAATAAAGTCTTCAACAATTCTTTTGGTCTGTTCTATGTTATCCTATTACCTGCTATTATGTTCTATTCCACAGTTCTATTTTTTTTTTTCCGACTAAGTGCCACACTGTTTTAATGTCTATTGCTTTATAACAAGTCCTCTTACCCTTTAGAGAAATTACACCTTCCTCATTTTTCAAGAAGGGGGATAGAGGTATGGAGGAGATATTAGTCAAAGAATACAAACTTTCACTTAAATAGAACTAATATGTTCAAGAGATCTCTTGTACCATGTGGTGACTATAATCAATAGCAAAATATTATATTCTTAAAAATTTCTAAACAATAGATTTTGTGTTCTCATCACCAAAAATTGCCAAGTATGTGAGACAATACACATGTTAATTAGCTTGATTCACCCATTCTACAATATATACATATTTCCAAACAACATTTTATACATGATACATATATACCATTTTTATTTGTTAAATGAAGAAAATGTCCATCAAAAAAGAAAAAGAACGGAAATGTAAACATTTTTTTTAAAGTCTCACAAAATATTTAAAATTCCTCTTAAGAAAAAATAATACATTTGTATTTCCATTACATTTTAGAAAGAGCTCATCAATTTACATATACAAAAGCACAAGTATACATGCTCATAGACGCACATATGTGTGAGTGTGTGGATTTAGTTTGTAAGTATTTCTGCATCTATGATCATGAGAGAGATTGGCATGTGATTATTCATTCTTGAAATGTCTTTGCAGGATCTGGTTTGCTCAACTTAGAATGAGTTGGATTATGGACCTTCCTTTTGAATGTTATGGTCAGTCTTACTTCTAGGGTCCTGATTACTAGGTTTCTCATGCCAGAGGGGTTCCATAAGTCTTAGTAAGTTTAGCTCCTTTGAATCAATAAACGCATCCCGGGGAACAGCATCTTTAAATTCCAAATTTACTTCTCTCAATTCTCATCTTCTTCTGGATTTTGGTTCAATAATTTTTTCAATTCTTATTAGCTCCCAAAGTTTGTTAAATTTTATTC
Organism: Carlito syrichta; assembly: GCF_000164805.1. Lineage (NCBI taxonomy): Eukaryota > Metazoa > Chordata > Mammalia > Primates > Tarsiidae > Carlito > Carlito syrichta. Next base: position 1,244,114 of record NW_007250790.1, on the reverse strand, counting down.
AGTTTTTCTTGTTGTCCTCAGCAGAAGACTAGGTTTGAAATGTCTGCTCACCATTACTAGAAGTGCAAGTCTCTCCAAGTGTTCACACTTGACCCCAAGGGAAGAGGATAGGCTTTCTCCAAATGGAAGGGCAAGTCAGTGGTTTACTTTTACCCTCTTTTTGATGAGGTATGCCTGAGGTAAATGGAAATTTTTCTGAACTCTGTAGACCCTTCTTGCCTTTTGGAGCCCTTATTTTGGGGAAGGACTAAAAGCTCGGTTTGTTTTCCTATTGAGGTAAGGAGGGATTATCTCTATTATTTCGGACTGCATTAACCCAGATGTTTCTGGGAAAGTCTTCATCTTTCTCCTACAAGAAGAGAAAGTGGTTACTGACAGTTTCATGATTATATCACCCCACCTCAGCAACTCTAGCCTAATGGGAGGGCAATTACCCCCTCTATATTTGTTTACCAATCTCAATATAGGACATGACTAACCAAATCTGGACTATGTCTAGAGGGAGGGAGGAAAAAAAATAGGACACTCTAAACAATAATGCCCAAACCAATAGGAAATAGAATAGACGTGGTTTCCCAGATGAGATTTTCTGGGAAAACAAAAGTGACATCTGCTGACTGCAGTTTTCTGTGTATCCAGAACTACAATGATCAGCCTTAGGGATGCAAAGTTGAATAAAAAATAGTTAGCACCCTTCTCAACTACTAGCATTAGGGAATAAGCAAACATGTACAAAATAATTATATCAACAATCGTGCTATAACAGAGGCATTAAAAACATGCCATTTGCATAGGAATGAAGTGCTCAACTCTGCTGATAAAGGTCAAAAAGAATCTTGGGAGTAAGAGGTAAAAACTGAAATCTCTTTAGGGTAAGTAGGCTTTGCATAGGTAGGCAAAGGAAAAACATGATTAAAATGAAAGGTCATTTCCTGCTAACAAGGGAATGGAGGATTAAATGGAATAGTAGAGGCTTTCGTTTGCAGTGAGGGATGTTAGAAGGAAAACAATGGGAAAAATAACGAATTACTAGGCAGTATTCAGGACCCAGATGAGACTGGAAACTATAAATTTGTTGTGGTACCAAACTTCATAGTTGTGTGTGTGTGTGTGTGTGTGTGTGTGTGTGTGTGTGTGTGTGTGCGCGCGCACGCGTGTGTGTGTGTGTTTTGTTTTTTCCCCTACAGGATACTGACCAGGTGGCTCAAGCCCATAATCCCAGCATTTTTGTAAGGCTGAAATGGAAGGATCCCTTGAAGCTGGGAGCTTGAGACTAGCCTGGGCAACATAGCAAGACCCCACCTCTCCAAAAAAAAAAAATTGAAAAAGAGTGTTTTGTCAGCCTCTGGTTAAGATTGGTAACAAGAGATGGATATGTGACAGGGTGAAATTTCCTGCCAAAGAAGGGCCATAATCCTATGATAAAATTAAAGGAAGCCTTCTGGACTCAGAGAAGGCTTAATTTCCTTAATGGAGTGAAGGAAAATGCAGAAAACAAAAGAGATGGTTTTCCAAGTAGTGTATGTATGTTGCCTGAAAAAACCCATCCCTCCAGAACTGTGGGGAGGCCTTGGGAAATGGGTGTTTGTGTGTAAGTTCAAAGTGGTGTTGAGTCTGATACATCAATACATGCAGTCAGAGAGCCTGCCTGCTGAGGACCCAGGGACCAGAGCCAAAAATTATATTATTCTCTTTCTTTTACTTCAGCAAATCTCTCATGGCCTTTATCTCATGGCTAGAAATTTCTATACTCATCAACTGTGCCTATAAAAGGATGGAGACTGTTCCAGGATGACTTATCACTAAGACCCTACCACAAATACCATCAATGTGTCCTGTGTCAAACTCACAATTAAAATAGAAAAATATATTCCTTTATTTCATCAGCTTTATTGAAGTATAACTGATATACAGAGAACTGCCTTTACCTAAAGTGTGCATCTGATAAGTTTGGACATACATAAACACCGCAATCAAGATAATAATACACATATTCAAAAACCTCTCAATGTTTCCTTTAGGTTCCTTTGTTTTTGTTTTTCTGTGATAAGAACACTTAACATGAAATCTATCCTCTTAACAAATCTGAAAGACCATAATACCATATTATTAGCTATAGACACTGTGTTGTACAGCAGAATCTTAGAATTTATTCATCTAGCCTACTTGAAACTTTATATTCATTCAACAACTGCCACTTTTCCCCAACCCACACTATTGTATTCTCTGTTTTCATGAGTTTGACTATTTTGGATACCTTATGTAAGTAGAATTATACAGTACATACCCTTCTGTGACTGACATATTTCACTTAGAATAATTCCCCCAGGTTCATTCATCTTGTCCTAAATAACAGGATTTCTTTTTAAAGACTGAATGATATTTCATAGTCTGTATTGTCACCATATTATTTTTCTGTTCACCTTTTCACAGATGCTTGGGTTGTGTCCATATATTAGCTGTGTGAATAATGTTGCAATGGACATGGTAAAAAATATCTCCTTGAGATCCTGATTTTAATTTTGGGGGATATATACTCAGAATATTAGATAATATGATATTTCTATTTTTAACTTTTTGAGAAACTTCTATACAATTTGCATTAGCTTCAATACTTTTTTATATTCCCATCAGCATTGTACAAGTGTTTCAATTTCTCCACATCCTTGCCAACACTTACTTTTTTTTTTTTAACATAATGGACATCTTAACAGGTGTCAGGTGATATGTCATTGTAGTTTGATTTGCATTTCCCTGATAATGGATGCTATTTAGCATATTTTCTTTTTCTTTTTTTAGATAGGAAAGGATTGTTTATTTGCTTATTTATTTATTTGGGGGAAGATAGCTTATTTAAAAGATAGACTAAAGAGAGAGAGAGGGTGAATCCACTTCTCAAGGGAGAGGAGGTAGTCAGGTATCTGAAGAAAACATGGCCTAGTATTTTTTCAATATACCTGTTTGCCATTTTTATATCTTCTTTGGAGAAATATCTGTCCAAGTTCTTTGGCCATTTTAAAATCAGTTTTGTATTTGTTTTAGCCTTTTGTTTTTTGCTCTTGAGTTGCTGGAGTTTAGTATATATTTTGAAAATTAACCCCTTATCAGCGATATATTTACAACTATTTTCTATTGTTCCATAGGTTACTTTTTTATTCTGTTGAATATTTCTTTGCTGTGCAGGAAGTTTTTAGTTGCATATGGTTCCACTTGTGTGGTTTAGCTTTTGTTTTCTGTTCATTGATGTCATATTCAAGAAATCACTGCCAAGATCAATGTCAAGAAGTTGTTCCCTTATGTCTTCTAGGAGTTTTAATTTTGAGTCTTATATGCAAGTCTTTAATTCATTGTAAATTGATTTTTGCATATAGTATAAGATAACGATCCAATTTCACTCTTTTTTACAACTGGTTATTCAGTTTTCCCTACACTATTTGTTAAAGAGACTATCCTGTCCCCATTGTACATATTCTTCACTCGTTTTTATAAGACCAAGTGATAAATGTCTGGATTTCTTTCTGGGCTCTTGGTTCTATTCCATTAGTCTGTGTGTCTGTTCTGTGCCAGTACCATACTGTTTTAATTACTGTGACTTTGTAATATATTTTGAAATCAGAAAGTGTGATGCCTCCAGATTTACTTTTTTCTCAAGATAATTTTTGCTATTCTTGGTCTATTGCTGTTTCATATGAATTAAAACAGTTTTTTCTATTTCTTCTTTTTAAATTACATTTTTAAAAAATGCCATTGAGGACATTTTCTCTGTCCCAGGAAACCTGCATTGGCCCCCTCAGCTCTATTCAGCCTCCAATCTGGGACCCAGAGGTGATCGCCAACCCCCACTCCCCACCCCTAGGATCCACCACTGATGATTCAGAGAGGAAATTCCAAGAGCAGATGTGGAGAGATGACACCCCCACCCCATGCTGGACCAGGCACAGACACATCAGATCTGAGCCGGGGACTTGGCGGCAGCAGCAACAGAAACAGCAGCTGCAGCAGCGGACAAGTTGGGTGAGTCGGGATCTGATTTGCCCTCCTCCCGAAGCAGTCCGTGGGGCTAAGAGCCACCCGATAGGCCTGTTGCTGAGAGCGGAGGGGAGAGGCTGGAGACCGGAGTCCACTCCCTACCTATGCGGAAGACAGAAGTGGCAGCGGTGCTTGGGAAAGGAACCTGAAGTTCCAGAAATGGCCACAAAGGGAGCTCCTTTTTTTTTCTTTTTCCTCTGTTTTTGTTTATGTTTTAGTACTTGTTTTGTTTTTGTTATTTTTGGGGGGGGTTAGTTTTTCTGTTTGCATATGGGTATTTTTGAGAATAAGTGCATCGTAAGGTTTTTTATTTGTTTGCATGTTTGGATGTTTTTGATTTTTCTTTTTGTTTGCTTGTTTGCTTTTGCTTGTTTCCTTGTTTATTCATTAGTTGGTGTGCCTGTCTGTTTTCCTACTCCTTTTTCCCCTGTTTTCATTTTCCTTTAGTCTCCCTTCTTTCTTTTTCTGTTCTTCCCCTTTTACTTATCTCTTTTTGCTCTCAGAGTCATACATATGCCCCCACTTCATGGGCAGATTATAAGGTGGTGGGAAGTGGGTTCCAGGGAGCCCACACACCTGTCAGTGGATACTGTGATCTGCAGATAGCTTCTGAATCACAGCTCCTCCATCACACCTCAATCAAATCTCAAAACTGCACAAAGCACAACCCCCCACTCCCAGTCCAACTTCAATATTGAACAAATCCAAGGGATCTACATAAAGAAGAATTGGAGATTAAGCAAACAAAAGTGAAAACTATCCCCCATCACTGAGCAAAGGGAATAAAGAAAGGAGGAGGAAAACAATCACAAATTAAGAATCAAAGGAAGAATACAGGTCCCATACAGACTCCTGGGAAGACAGCACCTGAGAATACATACTCTGGAACTCAAAAAGTGAAGAACTTCTAGAATGACTGGTCCCAAACCACAAACCCAGAGATCAATACATTAACAGAGATAATGAATAGAAACAAGAAGAGATAAAAGGAAAGAATGAATGAGTTGATAACTGAGATAATAGCAATAAGGAATATAGTAAATGAAATAAATGACAGGATGGTAAGCATGGAAAGCCACATTAACCAAGCAGAAGAAAGAATCTCAGAACTTGAGGACAAAAATATGGATCTAACTCAAACACTTAAAAACATAGAAAAGAAGCTTAAAATGTCTCCAGGAGATGTGCAATTATATTAAGAGGCCAAACCTTAGATTAACTGGCATTCCTAAGGCAGACGGATAAACAGAGATCACCCTGGAACAAACATTCCATGAAATTATCCAAGAAAACTTCCCTCATCTCAGCAGAGACATGAACATTCAAACACAAGAGATTCAGAGAACACCTGCAAGACACCAAATGAGAAGATCAACTCCTAGACACACAGCAACCTGCTTACACAAAGTAGATATAAAAGAAAAAAAATCCTTGTTCTCAGACTATAGTGGAATAAAAATAAACATCAAAACCAAGAAAATTCCCCCAAAGCCCACAAAGACTTGGACACTAAACAACATGATGCTGAACAACTACTGGGTCAACACTGAAATCAAAACAGAAATTCAAAGATTCCTGGAAACAAATGAAAATGAAGAAACATCTTACCAAAACCACTGGAATGCCATAAAAACAATTCTAAGAGGGGAATTTATATCTCTGTGAGTACACATCAAGAAAATGGAAAGATCACAAGTTGAGATCCTAACAAATCACCTAAGTGAACAAGAAAGAGAAGACCACCAAAACCCCAACTTTAGAAGAAGAATCCAAATCACCAAAATAGAGCCCAAATACAGAACATAGAAGACAAAAATATCATAGAAAACATCAACAAAACAAAAAGTTGATTACTTGAAAGAATTAACAAAATTGAGGGACCCCTAGCCAGAATGACCGAGAAAAAGGGAGAGAAAAAACCAAAAAAACACAATCAGAAATACAGAAGATAAAATCACAACTGACTCTGAAGATATAAAAGATTATCAGAGATGACTATGTACACTTATATGAAAACAAGCTTGATAACCTAAAGCAAATGGAGGACTTTCTGACATTACACAACCTCCCCAGGTTGAAACAAGAAGACATTGAGACACTAAATAGACCAATAACAACTCAGCAAATTGACTATGTCATATGAAAGCTACCTACAAAAAAAAAAGCTCTGGACTGGAGGACTTTCCTTCAGAATTCTACAAAATGTACATGGAGGAGGTGATACCAATCCTATTGAAAGTATTCCAGGCAATTGAGAAAGATAGAATTCTCCTCAAATCATTTTACAAAGCTAACATCACACTGACATTCAAACTGGGTAAGAATCCAACAAAAAAAGAGAACTACAGGCCAATATTCCTTATGAACATAGATGCAAAAATCCTCAACAAGATTCTAGGAAATTGGATCAAAAAAAAAAAATGTCAAAAATCATCAACCATGACTGAGTAGGCTTCATCCACAGTTTGCAGGGCTGGCTTAAAATTTGTAAGACCATAAATGTAATTAAATACATCAACAGATGTAAAAACAAGAACCATATGATTATCTCATTAGACGCAGAAAAAGCTTTTGATAAAATCCAGCATCTCTTCTTGGTAAAAACCCTCAAAAACCTAGGTATAGAAGGAACATACCTTAAAATATTAAATGATATCTATGATAAACCCACAGCTAACATATTGCTAAATGGACGGAAACTAGAAACATTTCCCCTGAAAACTGAAATAAGATAAGGTTGCCCACTCTCAACCCTCTTGCTCAACATTGTGTTGGAAGTCCTAGCTTGGGCAATTAGATAAGAAAAGGAAATCAAGTGTATCCTAATAGGAAAAGAGGGAGTCAAGTTATCCTTCTTAACTGATGATATGATCCTATACCTTGAAAATCCAAGAGAATCTGTCAAAAACCTGCTTGCACTGATAAAGGACTTTGGCAAAGTCTCAGGGTACAAAAATCAATGTGCAAAAGACAGTTGCATTCCTATACACCAACAACAAGCAGGCAGAGATACAAATAAAAAATATACTCTGATTCACCATAGCCAAAAAAAAAGAAAAGAAAAGAAAAAGGAATACCTTTCTAACCAGAGAAGTGAAAGACCTTTACAATGAGAACTACAAAGCACTGCTCAAAGAAATCCAAGAAGACACAAACAATGGAAAAATATTCCATGTTGAGAGGAAGAATAAACATTTTTTTTTTTTTGAGTTGGAGTCTCACTCTGTCGCCCAGACTGGAGTGCAGTGGACGCTCCCAGCCACCCCAGCCTTGACCTGCTGGGCTCCGGCAATCCTTCCACCTCAGCCTTCTGAGTAGCTGAAATTATAGGCATGCTCTACCATGCCTGGCTTATTTTGTGATTTATTGTAGAGATGAGGTCTTGCCAAGTTGCCCAGGCAGGTCTCGAACCTGCGAGCTCAGGCAATCCACTCATCTCAACCTCCCAAAGGCACGGAATTACAGGCTGAGCCATCGAGCCTGGCTAGAATAAACATTTTTAAATGTCCATTCTACCAAAGGCAATCTACAGATTCAACGCAATACCTATTAAATTCCCAACATCATTCTTCTCAGACCTGGAAATAATAATGCAGAAATTCAAATGGAAACATAAATGACCATGAAGCCAAAACAAACCTTATCAAAAGAAACAGAGCAGGAGGTATCACACCTCCAGACTTCAAACTTTACTATAAGGCTACAATAATCAAACCACCCTGGTATTGGTATGAGAAGAGGCATATCAATCAATGGAACAGGATAGAGATTCCGGAAGCAAAGTCACAATTTCTCAACCAACTCATCTTTGAAAAAGCCTCCAACAACAACCACTGGGGAGAGGAGAACCTATTCAGTAAATGGTGCTGGGAAAACTGGCAGATCACATGCAGAAAATTGCAACAGGACCCCTACCTATCACCAGACACAAAAGTTAACTCTAAATGGATCAAAGACTTAAATGTAAAATCTCAAACTATAAGAATCTTAGAAAACGCAGGAGCCTCCCTTATGGAAGTAGGAACTGGCAACCAATTTCTGATCAGAACCCTAAGTGCCCACACCATAAGAAATAAGATAGACAAATGGGACCTTATCAAACTGATGAGCTTCTGTAAAACAAAAGGCTGTCAAGAAATCAGGAAGGCAGCACACAGAATGGAAATAAATATTTTCCAGCTGTATATCTGAGAAAGGCATAACATTTAAGATCTACAAGGAACTCAAATGTGACAAAAGCAAAAAAACAAACAGCCCCATTAAAAAGTGAGCAAAAGACATGAATAGACACTTCTCAAAAGAAGATATACACACAGTCAACAGGTTGTGTGATGACAGAAAGTACTCCATTTCCTTAAGGTTTTCAAGTTTGTTTCCATACAAGTGTACATAGTAGTCTCTAATGATCTTTTGTATTTCTTCAGGATCAGATGTGAGGTCATCTTCTGTGTTTCTGATTGTGTTTATTTGGGCTTTTTCTCTCTTTTCCTTGGTAAGTCTAGCTAGGGGACCATCGATCTTGTTTATCCTTTCGAAGAACCAGCTTTTTGTTTCATTGATTTTTTTGTATTATCTTTTTGAGTTCTATGCCCTGGATTTGGGCTTTTATTTTGGTGATCTAGATTCTTCTGCTGAAATTGGGGTTTTGGTGGTCTTGCTTTTCCAGCTTTCTTAGGTGGCTTGTTAGGCTATTAATTTGTGATCCTTCCATTTTCTTCATGTCCCTTTGTAGGGATATAAATTTCCCCCTTACTACTGTTTTCATGGCATCCCAGATTTTGGTAAGATGTTTCTTCATTTTCATTTGTTTCCAGGTCCTTTTAATCTCTGCTTTGATTTCATTATTGACCCAGGAGTTGTTTAGCATCATGCTGTTTAGTGTCCATGTCTTTGTGGGTTTGGGGGGGACCTTGTTGGTGTTGTTTATTTTTATTCCACTGTGGCCCAAGAAGGTACATGGTAAAATTTTGGTCCTTTTAAATTTGCTTATACTTGATTTATGACCAAGTATGTGATTGATCTTAGAGTACATTCCATGTAGTGATGAATAGAACGTATATTCTGTGGTCTTTGGAAGGAGTGTTCTGTAGTTATCAATTAAGTCCATTTGGTCAAGAGTCACATTGAGGTTTTGGATCTCATTGCTGATTTTTTGTCTTGATGATGTTTAGTGTGTGAGTGGGGTATTGAAGTCCCCAACTATGATGGTGTTGGAGTCGATATCTTTTTTTAGTTTACCCAGAAGTTGCTTTATGAAAGTTGGTGCTCCTATGTTGGGTGCATATATGTTTAGGATGGATATTTCTTGTTGATGGATTGAACCTTTTATCATTATGTAGTGGCCTTCTGTAACATTTTTAATTTTTGATAGCTTAAAGGGTATTTTATCTGAGATTAAGATCGCAACTCCTCCTTTCTTTTGTGTTCCGTCCGCCTGAAAATTTGTTTCCCATCCTCTTACTTTGAGTCTGTGAGTGTCCTTTCTAGTGAGGTGAGTCTCTTGACAGCAATAAATTGCTGCCTGGTGATATTTTATCCATTTTGCCATTCTATGTCTTTTCAGTGGTGCATTTAGTCCATTCACATTCAAGCTAATTATTGAAATGTGAGAGTTTATCCCTATCATAATGTTCTTATAGAGTTGTTGTTCTTTCTGTTTGTGTGTTGTCTTTCTTTTGGTTCTGGAGTTGGTTCATGTGTGTTTTTAATCTTTTGCCTGTACTCTTGTGAAGAACGTTGTTTTTCTTTTTTCCTTTTCTTCTGTGTTTAGTACTTTCTTAAGCGTTTCTTGTAGAGGTGGTCTGGTGGCAGCATATGTTCTTAGGGATTGGATATCTGGGAAAGATTTCAACTCTCCTTCATTGATGAAGCTTAGCTGGGTAGGTTATTCTTGGTTGAACTTATTTATCTTTTAGAACTTTGAAGATAGGGCTCCAAGCTCTCCTAGCCTGCAGGGTTTCTGTAGATAAATCTGCTGCTATTCTAATTGGTCTTCCCTGGTAGGTAGTCTGACCTTTTTCTCTTGCTGCCTTTAAGATTTTTTCTTTTGTACCTACTTTGTTTAGGCAAATTATTATGTGTCTGGGAGTTGGTCTTCTCATTTGTTGTCTTGCAGGGGTTCTCTGAATTTCTTGTGTTTGAATTTTGCATCACTAATGAGATGAGGGACATTTTCTTGAATGATTCCACGAAATGTTTGTTCCAGTGTGGCCTCTTTTTCTCTCTCTGCCTCAGGAAGGCCAATTACTCTTAGGCTCAGTCTCCTGAAGTAATCATTCATTTCTTGAAGGTTTTTTTCATCCTTTTTGAGCTTCTTTTCCATGTTTTTGACAGTTTGGGTTAGTTCTGTGTTTTGGTCTTCGAGCTCTGAGATTCTTTCTTCTGCTTGGCTAATTCTGATTTCCATGCTTATTAGTTTGTTATTTATTTCCATCACAGTATTCTTTACTGCTGTTATTTCTGACATCTGCTCCTTCCTATTTTCCTCGTCTCTCCTCGATTTTTTTAATTCTCTCTATTAATGTCTTGATGTCTGTGTTTGTTTCATGTGACCAGTCATTCTGGGGGCTCTTCATTGTTTGTGTTTCAAAGCCTGTTTTCTCAGTGTCTGATCTCCCAGGGGTCTGTGTGAGACTTATATTCTTCTTTTGGTTTTACTTCATTTGTATGTTTTTGTAGTTGTTGTTGTTGTTGTTGTTGTCTTCCCCTTCCCTACTTTTTCCTTTCCTCCACATCACCATCTTCTTTAATTCTGTTATTCAGGGTGGAGGAATTGTTTTTACTTCTGTTTGTTCAATCTCCTATTCGTCTTTATGTGTGTCCTCTTACTTTGTTCAATTCCAGAGTTGCACTGTAGGTTGGGGGTGGTCCTTTTTGCAGTTTTGAGATTGACTTAAGGGAGGGAGCTGTGATTCAAAATCTATCTGCAGGTCCTGGTATCTGCTGACAGGTATGAATAATCTGAAACCCACTTCCTACTGCCTTGGAATCTGTCTGTGCAGTGGGGTTGTAGGTTTACTCCCTGAAATAAAATGCAGTTAACAGAGGGAAGAGAATGGAGCAGGCAGTGGGAGGAGGAGAGGAGGGGAGGGAGAGAGGAGTAAGGGTGAAAACAGACGAGTGTACCAACAAATGGAGAGAGAAACAAAAATTGAAACATATAATAACAATAGACCACGGCTACAAATTAACCAATTCCCATACAAAAAAACTAAAACATACAATGTTACTAACATACAAGCTTACCAGCCTCCTTATTGGTGTGCTATCCCTCTATACAAAGATATGGTTTACAGAGAAAAGAAAAGAAGGGAAAAGAAGGAGAAAAAAAGTGGGGGGACAAAATATATGGAATAGAATCAAGTCTGTAGACGAACAGAACCAATCAAGCACACTCTGAGACTTTTTGTTTAGGTCGAATGTCCTTTCAGCTCTGATTTCTAGCTGTCTTTTCAGTCTGGTAAGTTTGTTCACAGTTAGGATCAGTTGCCCCTGGACTGTTGTGAAGGGCAGTTCAGATCACCGCTCAGTTCACAACTGCCCCATTCACCATTCAGATCTGGCCTGTGTCTGTCAGGCTTCCATTTTTTCCCCTTGCGGTGTTGTTACCTTGAATCGCCAGCAGGTGGTGTTATCCCTCACTCCGGATGGTCTTTATCTCAGCTGCTCTCCCGTCCCTAAGGGGAGTGAGACATTGCCTCAAGGCACACAGGAGGAGACCCAAGGCCTGGCAGGACGTCATGGTGGTAGTAGATCTCAGCAGATCTTGCTCGCAGGGGCTTCAAGGTCTGAAGTCGTGGATCACCTCAGGCACAGGCCGTGCAATGTGGAATGGCTGCCTCAGTGGGCGGTGGCTGCAACTCGCCTCGGGCACTGATGGTGTGATGTGGAATGGCTGCCTCGGAGGTGGCAGCAGCAGCAGCGGTGGCAGCGGCTCACCATAGCCACAGGCGCTGCAATGTGTCTATGCTTCTTTTAGTGTTCTATTACATTTTGTCTGCTAGTATTTTATTGAGCATTTTTGCATCTATGTTCATTAGGGTTATTGGTCTGTAATTCTCTCTTCTTGTAGTGTCCTTATCTTGTTTTGGTATCAGAGTAATATTGGCCTCATAAAACGAGTTTGAGTATGCTCTCTTCTCTTTGGTTATTTGAAAGTGTTTGAGAAAAATTGGTGTTAATTCTTCTGTAAATGTTTGGTAGAATTCACCAGTGAAACCATCTGGTCCTTGGTTTTCCTTTGTTAGGAGATTTTTTTGATTAGTGATTCAATCTCCTTACTCCTTATTTCTCTGTTCATATTTTCTATTTCTTGATGTCTTTTATCCTTAGCATTTCTTTTTGGTTCTTTCTGAGAAGTTCTATCTCCCTGTTTATTACATTGCTCATCTCTTCTTATATGCTGTCTACTTAATCCATTGGAACCCTTACCATATTAGTCATAGTTGACTTAAATTCTGGTATGATAATTTCAACAGCCTTGCCATGTCCAGTTCTGATGCTTGCTCTGTCTCTTCAAATTGTGTTTTTTGCCTTTTGGTATGTCTTGTAATTTTTTTTTGGTGATATCCACACATGATATACTGGATAGAAGATACTGCTGTAAATAAGTCTTTTTATTGTGGTGGTAAGGTGGTAAGCAAGGAATATTCTATAAACCTGTGATTAGGCCTCAGTCATTTAGTGCACATGCATCTCTGATTGTGAACTTCGCATATGCATCTCAGTACCCTACTCCTCACTTAGATAAGACAGGATGGCTAGAGTAGACCAAAGTTGATATTTTTTGCTTATTTCAGGTGGAAGGCTAGAGGTGACTGCTATTGTTTATTTCCTCTTCCCCAGATCAGCTGGGCTCTAATAAAAACCCAGAAGGTCAGGCTCTGGTTAAAAAGTTCTCCTGAGGGCAGACCTTGATAAGAAGAACAATGTTCTGTTATATTTCAAATTGCTTATTTTCTCCTCTTCGTGTCAGAAGAACAAGGGGGCTTTTCTTCAATTTCTTTAGTGACTAAAGGGAGTTGACCGGGGAATTCAGTCTCACAACTCAGTCTCTAAATCAATAAATTGTACTCTGTTCTTGAATGACTTACTCAACATTTGGGACATGTTGTTAGTCTTTTTTTCATTTTTGTAGTTTCATATTCTTATTACAAGTTGAGGAAAAAAGAGGGTACTTTGGTACTTGAGTAACTTCCTTACTTCTAGAGAAAAATTTTATTTTATTCTAAAATTGTACATCCACATATACTAAAAAAAAAAAAAAAAGTATTTCACATATAGATTGGAATGTGGTCAGACTGAGACCACTGAAGTCAAATTTGGTATCAGTGATTGCTAACAAGTCACTTATTTGAAACAAAATTTACATTTAAAACAATTGAATTGAAGTTTAACTGACGTAGGTTAGAACACAGACATTTTAATTAGATAGTTTGGGTTTTAACAAATGTATACCATGAATAATCACAAAATCCAGTACATTTTCATTATTCCCTTTATTTCTTTTATTCTTGTTGTCTGTCAAAATAGCCCTGCCTTCACTCCTACCCTGCCCCCACACACTGCCACACACCAGGGTCTATACAATCCTCTTGTCTTCACCCATCACTTTAGATTAATTTTGTCACTTCTATAATTTAATGGCATAGAGTCATTCAGTATATACGCACTATGCCTGGCTTTGGTTAGAAAAATGTTTTTGATACACATTTATGTTGTATGTTTTAGTAACTTGTTTGTTTTTATTGCTGAATAGTAATATCCATTATATGGATACACCACCACTTATTGTATATTTTGATTTTTCCAGTTTGGAATTATTAGAAATAAAGTTATGACTATTCTGTACAAACATAAAAAACAAAACCATGACTATTTTATATAAATATTTTTGAAAATATGTGTTTTTGTGTTTCTTGGATAAGCAAATAGAAATGGAACTACCGTGTCATATGCTAAGTACATAGTTAACTTTATGAGAAACTGCCAAAAACAATTCTCAAAAGCAATGATTCCATTTCACATTCTCAGCAGCGATGTGTGAAAACTCCAGCTGTTATGTATCCCTACTACTTGGGGCTGTTGAACTCAAATTTTAGCCATTCAGGTAGACGTGTGTTGGTATCACATTGTAGATTTAATTTGTATTACCCTAATGAATGATAATGATGAACATCATTTAATGTACTTATTGGCCATTTGTATACTTCTTTTGGAAAGTGTCTGTTAAAAATTTTAAATCATTACTAACTGACTCTCTTTTTATTATTTGAGTTGTCAAAGTTGTTTATATATTCAGGATACAAATTCTCTGTCAGCTATATGTATGTGAATATTTTCTTCCAATTATAAATTGTACTTCTTCAAAATCTTCCAGATTGTGACTTGCTTTTCCTTTACTTAATAACATCTTTCAAAGATTAAATCTTTTTAAATGGGATAGTTGGTTTATTTATTAACCTGAAATGTTTTATGTGCTCGAACTATAAAGCTATTTCTTATATCCTGATAAAAAAATCTCTAACATTTTTGATGATTTGAATATATAAATTTAAGGAATATAGTAAAATAGCCATTATCTACATAAAATATTTGTTTCATTAATTTTGACAAAACATAGATATTCAAAATAGCATATTATATAAAACAAAATACTGATGTAGAAGTAATGGAGGTTTTCTACTTTCCAATGTCATTAAACAATTTTATTTAAACTCTTTAGAGGCTTCTAGTACCTAAAAATATGAATGGCTTTCTAAAAATGTTTTTACGTAAGTTGACTCTTTCTAGAGAGTAAACTTAGAAGGGTAAAAGCCTTACCTTGTATTTAAGCATATAAAGTAAGAAATGAAGGATTTCAAGGAATTTGACTTGCCCTGTATTACTATTTGAATTTGGAGAGAATTACTTTGCAATTTCAACATAGAGTTGTTTAACAATTTGAACAATGGCTTTCAGATTTTTTAAAAATCTATTTTCTATCTTTTATAACAGATTACCCCAAGGTTTAGTGGCTTAAACAATAATTTTCTTTTCATATGGTTTCTGCTTTTAGGATTTGAGAGAAAATTTGGCTGGGCAATTCTCTTTCAAGCAAATCTCTAAGTAATCACAAATGTATGTTGGCTGAGGCTGCAATCATGTGAAGGCTTGACTAAGGCTGGAATATTTCAAGAAAGTTTACGTACATGATTGATAATTTGAAGTTGGTCATGGACTGGGGACCTCAGTTCTTTTCATAAGTTGAATGTCTTCACTGTGTGAATAATGGCTTCACCCAGAATGAGTGGTCTAGGAAAGAGAGTGAATATGGCAGAAGCCACATGGCTATTTATGATCTAGTCCTGAAAGTCACATGGGTCACATCTGCTGCTTGCTTTTTGTTTAGACAGATACAAAAGAAAAGGGACATAAATCACTGCCAGGTGGACTTATGTCAATGTCAGAATGTAATGAGAGCATGTGAGATGGAATGTGTATTGGGGTCAGTAATCTTTGTTAAATACAATCTAACACAGTTCTGAAATTTGTGTTCAACCAACAACAGGTATTCACCATGTTTCAGCCTTCTCCTTTGCTGCTTTGTTTAAGCTAATGTGATCTTCAAAATAACCTTGTGAGTTAGATATTTCTTCACTGTATTCAGAGAAAACTGAGGTTAAGAGCAATTAATTTTTCTGACTGTTCATATAACAGTATGGAGGATAGAGCATGATTTTTTAGATTAATTATGAGTTTCAATTCTGATTTCATTACTAATTGACTGTGTTATTAAAAGCAGAATGATTAATTTACTGCAAAAACAGAATTTTTAGAAAAAATACATATTTTATAATAATAAAATAGCCCAGTTTATATACATATTTTGCAATAACAAAATGATTCATTTTTATATTATATATCATAGTTTGCAAGTGTCAATCACCTCATTCCCAATTGCAATATTGTCTTAAACATAAAAAAACAGTAAAATTAACTGATATATTTCTATATAAGAAGAGGTATAACCCAGGTCTTTTGACTTCTAAGGTAAGGCGTATTTTTTTTGTTATGCTGCATCTTGCTGCTAATTCAGATTCATCTTTTTCTATTAAGCAAATTTGAATTCATAGCAAATTTCATGATATTAAATAATTTGTCATATAAACTGATGAAAAGACATAAGAAATGAGAAAAAAATAAGTTTGTTTTCCATTATTTAAAGAAAAAATTTAAATACCCTTTTGAAGTGAATTAAATTAAAATATTTCTAAAATTGTAAAGTTCTGAAAAGTTCTGTGTTTGTCTTAAAACATTGCACTAATCATTAGTACCGTGGTAACTATATTAATGATATCATATGAACAAAGACCAGTAAATCATTATAAAGTTTAAAGGGCAAAACTTTTCTAGCAGTTCACATGCACCACTTATTTCATCAGATAAAAGCAACAGAGGATGAAAATTGAGACTGTTCAGTCTAGTCAGTACATGTCTCTGTTCACTACATTTCTAAGCAGCTTTTATTTTTCCTAATGCATCTGACATATATCTTAATTTTTTATGGCTCATATCATCCTGAAAGAGATTCGTGATTTTATTCTGTGGCTATTATAGTGCTTAGATCTTCCACTATTTGGTTTGAATTTAAAGGATGCAGCAATGATAAGAATTTTTAATTTTCTCCTGTACTATTTTAGAATTTCAAAAGCATTAAGAAAATGTAGTACAGATGAAATACATTAGGACAATCATCTTATATATTTAGATCTCAAGCTTTTCCTAGATATTAAAATGTATATGTATAGCTAAAAGTAGGACTGGTTTTTCTTTTTTTTTTTTTTTTTCCCAAGGAAGCTTAGTCTAGTATCAAGGACTGGCTTTGAGATAACAGAAAGAGGCAATACTTGTCTCTACAACCTTATGACCATGCCCTTTGGACAGCTCCAGAAAATACAAACCATGTTTGCTCATGGAAACTAGTATCCATGCATTGTTTTATATTTTCTCCTACAATTATGTCCTCAAGAACTCAGGAGAGAACACTTGCATTGAAATCTGTTCAATTCACTTCTGCTCATGTGTAAAATGAATGCACCCTGTTCCAATAACGTGATAATCCCAATTTGGAAAAGTTATGCCAAAATGGTAGTATGGAAAATAGGTAGAATACTGCCTTTGGAATTGGATAAAACTTCATTTAAAACTCTTTCTACCTCTTACAAGCAAGTTGCTAAATATGTCTGAATATCAGTTTCCTTATCTGTGAAATGGAGTTGTATGTATAGGAGACACTGCATGTGATGTGGCACACAGTATATGATATAGTCTAGGAACTTAATAATTGGAGGTTATTACTGCTGAGGATGTCAGGAACTTGTGGTAGGCTAGTGGGTAACGTATGTTTGGTGCTCCTTTAGAGCACTTAAATGGAAGTCTATTCATTCTGCTCATGAGACCACCTTGGATAACCAAAGACACTTTCCATTAGCAATATAGTCAGTAAGTTGGATACTTTACATTAGCAAATTGAACGCTGGCCATATGTCAGGCACACTGTTCTATAGAATAATAGTCCTTGAATTTATATATGGCTTCATTTAGTGTAGTTCTCACATTGCACTCAAAAACATTATGCTATGTGAATTTCCCCTGACAATCCCAGGAATTAGACAGAGTAGATATTATTACCCCATTTTAAAGATAATACAATTGAGTATGGCAGTCAGGATCCTGGTAGGAATTGCACAGCAAGTTTGATTTGGGTAATGTGAGGAGAGTTTAATAAGAATGCTCTTTAAAATGATGAAGGCATAATGGGAGAAATCCACAAAAGATAGCACAGAACACCATTTCTGTTACTCAGGTTCCAGCAGAGGCAATCTGTATCATCTGGCCTAAATGATTAGGAGTGTCTGGAGGATTACCTGAAGTGGTTTCACTGTGGAGTGAGAGGATTGCCAGACTGGACTGTGACCCTAATTCGGGACTGCAGCCAGTCCACACTGATTCAGCGGGGATACAGCCAGGAAAAGAAACATCTGACCTTCCTCTGTCTCTCTTTGACCTATCACCATTGCTTTCATAAACCTACTCAATCGGTAGCCAAGGGGCCAAGAAAGCCCAATAGTGCAGTTCATAACAATCAGTCAACTAAATTACAGAGGATGGTGAAGGGCTGAGGGGGAAAAAAAAAGGGATATGAAAGGGCAAATGGAAATTTTCCACAACACTATGTTTTCACAAAGTCAGATACTTTTGACTAGAATGATACAAATTTTGGAGTGAGGACTAGATCTCAGGTGCTTTGGATTATAGACTAATTCTTTTTATTTTTTAATTAGACCATGTTATCTCTCTTTCTTAATAAGTATTTCCCTCCAATGTTTGCTCCTTTTATATAGTCTTTACTCATTTCTACCCTGCCCTATCCTGTCACTACACAAATCTGCTTACTCCCAACCAATATTTCCAACCAGTCTGTTAGTTCATTAATGGTAAAAATCTTTCTTTTGAATTATTATATAATTTTGTTTGCTAGAAATAATGCAATAGATATTCATTGAATTCATTCATTCATTCATTTATTCATTTAACAATGAAGGTCTATAATAAGTGTCTACTGTATACCAGGTACAGAGATATGTGAAAGCACACATGGTCACTGCTCTTGAGGCACTGTAAGATAAGCTTTCATCAAATGAATCTACTTATTTATGCATGTATAACTACAAGCTAAGGCAATTGCCCTGAA
Organism: Carlito syrichta; assembly: GCF_000164805.1. Classification (NCBI taxonomy): domain Eukaryota; kingdom Metazoa; phylum Chordata; class Mammalia; order Primates; family Tarsiidae; genus Carlito; species Carlito syrichta. The sequence continues at coordinate 1,225,351 of NW_007250790.1, read as the reverse complement.
AACAAAGATTTGTAGGCTTTTGATCTGGTATTTTAGAAACTGCTTTCCTGAGGAAATTATGCTTCAACTGAGACCTGAGAGGTGAGCAGGAGTTAACAAACCAAAGACAGGGTAGAATAAAGTACTTTATAGACAGGGGAAACAACCCATGCAAAGTCTCTTTGGCCATGGAAAGTATGGCAAGTCCAGTGAAATAAAGCCTATATTGAAAGGGTACAGAGAAAGGGAAAGAGTAGGTGGTAGTGGACCAAGGAGAAGGCCAGATGGAAATTTGTGGATCTGTGTAGAATTTTGGTGTTTTTCCTGAGAGCAATGGGAAACAATTGAAGGACTTAAAGCAGGGGATGATATAACTAAATTTTCATTTTAATAAATATCACTGATCTTGTAGTGTGGAGGATGAGTTGGGAGGAGCCAGAGGCGAATCAGAGACTAGAGAGAAGTCTGTTGAAGAAATTGAGGAATGGTATCATAGAGAATGGAATGCCATTATTTATTTAATCATTTCTTTATCGATTGCTTGCATTTTTCTCCCATTTTAAACAACGCCACTAAAAAACATTTCATATGACTGCTAGTTTATCCAGGTAAATCCAAACTCCTCTAGAATAGATACCTTGATATTCCTCAGGAAATTATACCTTTCTCACTCTGGAGATTGTTCAAAAACTATTAGAAAGAAAGAGACAACTTTTGATGGAAAGGTTGATGAATACCAGCTATAAACTGCAACTGCTGGGAACTGCAAATAGAGAGTTACCCCAGAGGTGGAGCTTGCTTGAAGATAGATAGAACAAAGAGGAAAATAATGCCAGGTTATGATGATTAACTGATTTCTAGTAGTTTTTTGAGCTCATGAACTTAAAAATGCTTGAGGCAATTACTACTTCTGGAATTATGTGTTCTAATAAATTTCTCATTTTTACTTAAGCCAATTTGAAGTTTCTTTATTTGCAACTAAAACTGCCCTAATTAATAAATGAATAATAAATTAACAGTCAAGTAAGTGAGATGTCATTATATTGCTATAAACATATTTACTAGCCCCAAACAATATTAATTATATTCTAGAAGCATAGACATTTGAATGAAAAGAAAACGTACTCATAGACATAGAACATGGTTACAATGCATCCCAAGCTGTTCTGGGAATGAACAAAAAACAACTGAGAGGCAGATTATTTTGACAATATCAGAAATATGTCTTGTTCCTTACTAAGCATGTAAACAGAAATTATTCAGATGGGAATAAGTGAAACTATTATCTGAGTTTAAAGTACTTGAATATTATTACAGAGAACATAGGGGATATATTGAAGGAGTAATGCAAGCTTTCATGAGGTTCCCTGAGTGATCCATATTGAATGACTCAGCAGGTGGGATGATTTAGGGCTCCTTGACTGTGCTTCTCTAAGCAAAGTGTAGACCAAATAAGTGATCTTAATAGATACCAACTCTACAAATGGATCTTATATTTGTTGTAATGATCTGAATGCAACTTCCCAGGGGAAATTCCTATCCAATCTTATTCCCAAAATAGCTGTTCGCTTCCTGAGTTTTTTTGGGTTTTTTTAATATTATGGGCACTTAAATCATATAACTGACCAAGTTTCCCTTTTTAAAAAATGGCTCTCAGAGAAAGTTTAGTGTAAAATCTGACATCAAACTATTAAGCTATGAATGTTGTTTAACTTTTACAAATCCAGTTTTATCTTTATTCCTGCTACATTTTTTCTTTGGCCAAGTATATATTATATGTGATTTTTGTCAATAATCTATCTAAATGTATACTGTTTATACGAGTCATACCATCATTTTGTATTTTATTGGTAATTTTAAGTTACTTTAATTATATCTGTAAAAATGTATCCTGAAAAATCTTTAAAAGTGATTTGAGGAATATTTTAAAAGATAAAAGATTTTTTTTTTGGTAAAGTGTAGGAAACAATAGAAAAAACATAAATGTATTAGAAGGGCTGACTTAAAAAATTGAGTGCATTCTCAAACTCTGAGTTCCCATTCCTACTTCTTATCTTAAATTCCTATGAAAGAAATATGGTACTAAGTACTAACTTATTGCCTTCTAATAAAACTAGTAAAGTTCTGTAGGAAAAGCTTATCTGATCAGTTGTTCCTGTGGGCTATTTACTTTCTCACAAAAATACACATGGTAACATAGTACAGAATGAACAAGCACGATATTGAAAAGTAAGACTAAACAGCTTGATGACAGAATCTAGAAGGAATTAGTGTTGTTAATGAGAAAGACTCCCTCCTTGTACAAACTTTAGTTAGGCTCCTCTGCACCCTTTTCTTGACTCGGCCTCAACCTTGGCCTCCTGAGTCCATGGTCTATGGAGTCTAGTTTTGGCAAGAATCTTCCCAAATGATACTTGACATCTGATCAAGTTCCTCAGCTCCCATCTTTTATATCTAATTCCTCATTTTGTCTTTAGCAATAAACTTTTTTTAAAACTTAGCAAGAAGCCTCCTACCCTTTGTGTCTCCTCTTAGTAATTTTCCCTCCACTAACCCCCTCACTTTACTTGTCAGCTGTAAATTCCCAACTGTTTTTGCTATATTCAGAGTTAAACTAAGTTCTATACTAAAGTCTCTCTCTTTTGCTGCAGTAGTTCAAATAAAATCAGACTTTTATCCAATGGAAAATTTCTACCATATTAGTAAGCAATTAATTGATGCAATTACACACACACACACACACACACACACACACACACACACACACACAACATAGTCTGTAACGTATGACACACTACATCTTTGTTTTATGAAATAGGCTACCTGAAAAGTAAAACAAGACTTCATACTGTTAAAGACAAAGTTATTCATGACACTTGTTAAACAACAGTGAGGCAGACTTTTATTCAGAGAGACTATCATAATAGATATAAGAACTACCGCAATGGAGTTTTATAGTAGGAGAGAGAGATTGGCCTCCACTTCGAAGACAACAAGGAAAAGTGGGATTTTAATAACCAAAGAGTGTAGGGATGGAACCAGTGGATGGAAAATCAATTAAAAGGAAACATCAGGGGTAAAGTTAAATCCACCTACCAGATTTTTTGCCACAGGCAAGCTAAAGTAATCAGACATTACTTCGGGAATGGTGAAAGATGAGGAACCCCAAAAGACATTGGGGATGGGGAATTCTAGCTAACTGACCTAGCAGGATTCCTTCTAAAATTGCTCAAGCAGAGATGAACACAGAAGCCCAAAATTCAGGGACTACTTGAGAATAGAGTACAGAGGAACCTGACTAGAGTGTGATCAGAGGGAGAATCTTTGTCAATATCTTCCAAATATCAGTTCTCTAACTCTGAAACTTAGATATAGAGAGAAAGATAAATGTTTTCCTAGCCCCTTAAATGATCACCAATGAGGCAAGCAGATACTATTTCTTCTTTCTCTCATCTTTCCCTGTGTTAGTTTTCTTCACCTTAGAAGAAATGTAAAAATCCCAGCAAACTCCTGAAAAGGAAGAAGGAGCAGAGTACTGGTGCAGCGCATTCTGGAAACCTCAGAAACAGAAGAGCAAGTTGGGAAACTTTTTTTTTTTTTTTCTGCTGTGATATGTCAGTTTAGGTACCAGAGAGCTGGGCAGTGGAGGAAAAAAAATAGATTAACAAAAGCTTATTAGAAACAAGAAAACTGACAGGCAGCTATGAACATCAACAGCCTCCAACTGCAGATCTGAGAGTCATCCCCAAACACACAGGTAGAAAGTAGGAACAAGTAAGGAGAATCAAGTGCCCCTGTGTCTGAATAGATCTCCTTGGATCAGGGAGGAGTAAAAATAACAGTCAAGTGTGATCTGTTCAAATAATTACAGAAAAAGGAGAAAACAATGATCTTGTTTGGGACTCTGGAGAAGACCAAAACTCCAAATCAGATCTATTCCAGGATCTATAAAAACAACTCCAGAAATAATCTACAAATTAAATAAAGATATGATCTCTTTAAAAGAAAGATAGAAGTTCATGAGGAGAGATAAAATGGAGAAGAAAGTGAAAACAGAAGATGAGTAGGTAACATAATAAGACATAAAGGAAGGTAAATGAAGAAGGGATTTCAAATCAATAAAAATGCAACATTGAAAAGGTAATTCATATTGTCGATAAAAATGGAAAAATTCCTGAAGCAAAAAAACTAATGTTGATATAAAGAACAACTTCTATAGTGTTTCCCAAATGATAATAAAATAATGAGATAAGATGACAGAATATAGAATGTTATATGCATAACAGGTATTTCTAAATCTAGGAAAAGACAACATATAAAGAAAAATCTCAAGAATCTCTATTCAGAAAAAAGCAGGCTTCAAAAAAATGCCCCAAATAACTACTATCATATTTCAATAATGCAACCTTAAAACCCAGAAGACAGTAGAACAAAATCTAAGGAGTTTTAAAGAAAAAATGTTATAGCTCAATTAATTTATATGCATGTTAGTACTTCAGTTGTCAGAAAACCAAAGACAAAAATTAAAAATAAATGAAAGCACATGAATGAGAACGATATGACATTAATGGAGATTAAAGACACATGTTTAAATTACTGTTATATACTTCATTATAAAACTAAAAATGAATGCTAAAAAGTTTTTTAGGGATGAAATTTTAAATGTAATAAAATATTTCCAAATTGAAACATTTAAAGGCTAAAAATTTGGTGGCTAAGAAGCAATGAAAAGAAGCAATATAAATGTACTTAAGTCGTGTTTAAAATAGATTTGACACAAAGATTCTGTCACTTTTGACACTCTTGATACTAACATGTTTCAGAATTATAGGCTAATGATTACCTTTGAAAAGCATGAAGGTAATTATATCTTTTGTTCAGTTATTTTCATTTTTCTTATTTAGGAAAAGTTATTCCCACCTCCCTGTAGGAAATCAAATGTACATAATGTACAATGTCAGAAAACCATTAAAAATGAAAGCAAGGGTAAGGGATACCATAAAAAACATACAAAAACAGAGGCCTCATCATGTTTATGTTACACCATGTATAATCCAAAAAAAAATCATGAAGGATTTTATTTTTGCTCAACATGGTAGCCCACGGGTACATGTAGATATTTAAAGTTAATAAATACAAGAAGTTCAGTTCCTCAGCCATGCTAGCAATATTTCAACTGATCAACAGCCTTGCCTAGTTAGTGGCTACTGTATCATACAGCATAGATATAGAACACTTACATCGTGGCAGAAAATGTAATTACATGGTACTGTTCTAAAACATAAATGTGTATTAATAAAAGATAAAATGCACATATTAAAATCATTTTTGGAGCTTTTCTTCTTTCACAGGTGCCTCCCACAACTCAAATTCCCAGTCTTTCCAATGTTCTACTATTAAGAAAATAGTAGAGAAGATTTGAAATAAGTCTATGATGTAAAGGCATGTCATTATAGTATTATTTACAATATTGAGATATTAGAAAATGTTTTGCCTAATAATATTATAGAATTAGTTAAATAATTTTATGTGTCCTACACATAGATTACTAGACAAATATTACCATTTTGATTTAGACTTTTTATTTGACCTGGAAAGATATTTATGATGCATTGTAACCAAAAAGAAAAACGCAGTGCTAAAATGTACATGTGACATACTTTTATATACAAATCATGTTTCGGTCAACAAAAACTATATATGACTGTGGTCCCTTAAGATTATAGTGAAGCTGAAAAATTCCTGTCGCCTAGTGACATTATAACATCATAGTGCAATTATTTTTTAAAAATAAATTTAGTGAAGTTTAGCTTTACAGTGTTTATAAAGTCTATAGTAGTGTACAGTAATGTCCTAGACATTCACATTCACTTACCGCTGTAAGCTGAAGAATGACAAGGTGTATACATTTGGAAAGGAGAGTTTTGTTTCTCATAAAGGGGGTGCAGGCTGCAGGTTGACCATTCTGACAGGCTGGCAAGCGTAACCTCTGGCCAGAAGCCAAAAATAGGCATGTTGAGGGTGGGAACAATAAGACAGGAATTTATGCTGAACAAGAGGGTCAAATATACATATTCAATGAGCTATAGGAAAAGTCATGAATATCTGAAAAGAAAAACATGCATATACTGAATAGGCTATGTGCACCTTCATGGGACCCATGTTCAAAAAATGGCAACATTAGCAAGATTGGAGCGTGGAGTTTTTGGTCCTCTGACATCAAAAGGAAGCATAGGACATGGAAACCCTCACTGCGCATCTTCCGTAGACCAGCCAAAACCACTTCTTGATCAGCCATCTTTTATCAAGAAGGAAGGTTGCTTGGTTGTTGTGTTGAAACTCAAAAGGGAGAGCCAACAACAGGCAGTTGATTGAAATCAGTAGTGGAGTCTTTCCAAAGGGCTGGTTTCTGTTCAGCCCTTAGGGAGGAAAGCCTAAGGGCTGTTAGCCAGGGAGGAGGTGCATAACAAAACATGTCTGACCTCCCACAAAGTTTCTCTGAGGTCTTTTTGGCCAAGAGGGTGTCTGTTCAGTCTGTTGGGGGATTTAGGGTTTTATTTTTATTTCCCCGACTTACTTATTGACTCACCCAGAGCAACTTCTAGTCCTGCAAGCTCCTTTCATGGTAAGCGCCCTATTCGGATGTGCCATTCTTTATTTCTTTTACCTATTTTTACTGTACCTTTTTTATGTTTAGATACACAAATGCCATTGTATTATATATTTGGTAATGTGCTGTACAGGTTTGTAGTGTAGAAGCTAGATGTGTAATAGGTTCTACCATCGGCACTTATGTATGTTCTGTGATTTTGTTCACACAATGACAAAATCACCAAACAATTCATCTCACAGAATGTATCCCCATTGTTGAGTGACACAGGACCCTCTGTATGTATTTATCCACACATGTATAGAACAGTTTGGGAAGATTTCTTCTTAATATTATTGTCACTGGGTAATGAATTTACAAAGTATACATATGTGTTTATCTGTTAATCACTATCTCTGTTCTTTTAGAAGGATCAAGTTTTGTTGGTGTAACAAGCTTAAAATGTCTTAATAAAGAATGATTTGGAAAGCTGACATTTTATATTTGATACACGCATTTTTTGATAAACTAAATATTTAGTACTAATTCTTTTTTCCCACTCAAGATGCTCTTTTAAAATACACAATTAATGTGTTCTTTTGGAGAAAACCTCAATAACACAAAAAGCTCTGTCAGTCAAAGATCTTAATTGAATGTAAACAGAAACTGACCCTGGCTGACTGTTTTCAGCAGAAAATAAACTTATTACAAGAATATTGGGTAGCTCACAGAAACTCCAGGGAGCTAGGGAAGCAGGCTTAGAACCTCAGCAAGCAGGAGCAATGCCTCAAACACCCCACTGTGAGGACACTGCTGATCTCTGGACTGGGCAGCCTGCCTAGCTGACCCTACTGGTAGTGAATTTGACCCCAAGAGTAGCTCCATGACCAGACCTGTCTGAGAACTGCAGCTGCCAGAGAGAAGTCTCCACAAACTCTTTTCCTGAACATTGCTAACTTTGCCTTCAAAATTCAATACATAATGTTGGGTTGTATGCCTGTCTCCTAGCTGCAGAGGGAGGCTAGAGGTGCAAGTATGTGACTGTGATATTGTGATATAGTAAAAAATGAATGTTTTGGTCCTCCTCCCAGTTTCTTGGCACACAGTTTCTAAAACCTTTGGAATCTCTTTAAAGATAAGTGTCCTTTTTTATACTAATAAGATGACTGACTAGAGTCTCTTGGATATTCTCAGGATGAGAACAGAATATCAAGGGAAACCAACCATGAGATTAGAGGATTGGAAATTTCAGCCCTCTGACCTTTAGGAAGGGGTGAAGAGACAGGGACCAAAGTTTGAGTCAATCACCAATGGCTAAAGATTTAATCAATCATGTCTGTGTAATGAAGCCTCCATAAAAACCCAGAAAGACAATGTTGGAGAGTTTCCAGGTAGGTGAACATTTGGTGGTACTGGACCACTGACACACCTGAAAAGGGCCTGGAAGCTCCACGTTCTTTCTTGCATCACCTCCGCTGATGTATTTCTTCCATCATTTTTATAATAAATGAGTATTAGTAAGTCAAGTGTTTCCCCAGTTTCTGCAAGCTATTTTAGCACATGATTGAACCTGAGGAAGGGGTAGTGGGAACAGGTAGGTCAGAAGCTCAGGTGACAACCTGCCCTTGCAATTGTTGAGGGCAGCCTTGTGGGACCAAGTCTGTGGGGTCTGATGCTATCTCCAGGTAGGTGGTGTCAGAATTGAGTTAAATTGTGGGACACTGTCAGAAGGAAGTAGAGAATCGCTTGGTGTGGGGGGGAGAAATCTACATATTTGGTGACTAGAAGTATTGTGAGGGTATAGAAAAAGAAAAAGAGAATTGTTGTCTGTACATTTTCAGCTTTTATAATGTGAGGGCTTTCTACACAAGTGGCAGCCAAAAGTGTGATGATGTTTCCTAGGAGTAATTAAAGTAAAATATAAAAGTACTCAGTACCATCCCCACTGCCTGTCTCTCTCCAACTCCTTCATGCACCTTTAGTAACTTGAATTTAATGGTAACATTGCTTTACATGAGTTCAGTCATGAAAGTACTGAGTGTTCGCTATGTGTGAAAAACACCTTTCAAAGAGCTTTAACTATAATTCCACATTTAATTTCTATATCAACCATATCAAGTAATTATTATTTTTATAAAGTTAGCCATAGAGAAGTTATGAAAATTTCCTTCACTAGCTTTCTTTCTACTTTCCCTCTTTCCAAACCTGTGTAATGCTTTGAGTTCTAGGTATAAATGTTGCATTTTTCAAAGTCAACAAAATTTTGATGATCTTTTATGTTAAATGTCACAAAGATCCATGAACAAAGACAACGTGTAGCAGATTACTAATATTTTGAATTAAATACATGTGGAAATTTCCTTTTTTCTTCCAGAACAACAGTGTAATAGATATCTACTTAAATTCTTCAACTTTCTCAAACTTTAAGAAAACACAAAACATAGCAGTAGTACTTCTTTTCAAGTAAGAGTACACTGATGAACTGCATGGCTAGGTATCTGGAATAGAATGTGATATATAGATAGGTTGGAGATTTTAGTACAGACAAAGGTGACCAGGTTCAACTATTTTGTTTTGTGTAAAGCCCAGTTCACAGCTTATACATGTTATTGCTCAAAAACTATCAATAATTTTGAGGAATGTCTGACCATGGACTTCACATTAGTATGGTGATGATTATTGCTTATAATAATTATTTCAAATTTTAATAGTTCCCTAAACCATAAAAGCAGTAGATTTTCCTCAATCATTAAAAAGAGTTGAGTAAGTATGTATAGTTATATAATGTTCACTCACTCAAAAGGACATTATCTGTTTACTTTTTTTTTTTTGAGTCACATTCTCTGGAGTGTGGTGGCATAACCAGGGCTCAACACATCCTTGACCTCCCAGGTTCTGATGATCCTTCCACCTCAGTCTCCCAAGTAGGTGGGTCAGGACGACTGGCTTATTTTTTTGTTTATGTAGAGACAAGGTCTCTCTATGTTGCCCAGACTGGTCTCGAACTCCTGAGCTCAAGAAATCCTCTTGCTTCGACCATCCAAAGAGCTGGGATTACAGGAGTGAACCACCATGCTTCCCCTGCCTACTTATTTTTATGGCATCACTAAAATAACGAGTAGCTCCTGGCTCCTTTTCTGTCAGCAGCTTCAAGAAAAAAATAGTGATTTTCCATCAGACTTCTGACTCTTGTCAGGTTGTGCAAATTGACTTGATGCAACTGCTATGAAGCATTTAAGATATCACTTCCTTCACTCATCCAGTTGTAGTTTCATGAGCTCTGACTGCCACATTGTAACACATGCATAAATGCATGAATTTCCTGAATAGCCAAGGAATAGACAAATAGGAATTATATATATATGTAACATTCTACTTAGGGTAATTGCTTGGTACTTAATAAAAGTACACAGAGAACTCTTCCTATTCTCAGGAGTAGAGTGACAGTTTATTCTCAATGTGGGCCTGTAAAGTATACATACTGCAGATTATATTTAGCTAAAGGATTTATTTTGTTTTGCCAGGTGTTCTGTCAAAGATCAATGCTTCAACTTGTTTCCAACTATTTATTTGTTTCAATTCAGTCTTCTATCAAGAACAGAATTTTCACTAGCTGTTCATTTTCTTCTTTTAGGGTTTCAGGTCTTCTCTTACTTTGTAAAATCAATCAAATATTGCTCTAACCCAGAGGGAGTCCTGATTGTATAGGTAGTATGTAACTGAAATAATTTTAAGAAGGAGATATTGAACTTGCCTGCCCAATTCTTAGAGCTAAGTAGGCAGAGGTAGTTTGGAAGATGATGTCCTAAACTTATTAGGATATAATTTCATCAACGTTTTATATGCACTTGTCAGATGTGTGTATTTTTACACTAAATATTACATTTCTATGTATAATTTCCAAGTTTATGTAAAGTATATCAGTTAAAAATTTTAGAATATGTTCCTAGAAAATATTGCAGGCTCTCTTTTTTCAAGATGAATTCTAGAGGTATTAGAGGCAAAAAAAAGACCCCAAAAAACTATGGGAAACACTTAGGGCAATGGTGGGGGAGAGGGTGGGACAGCAGGGTGTTTTGAGACCATCATTAAGATGATGACTTTGACCTGAGGCAGGGCACAGCCTCAAAAGGGTGGCATAGTAGAAAATAAATAATTTGTTGGAGTTTGTGTTTATCCCTTCCATTGCCTTGGGACAGATAATTGTATATGATGATCTCCCCCAAAATAAATGCATACCAACTGATCTCTGGCATTTGCTTTCCTATGCCTCCTCCCACAAAGCCCTAGGGCTAGCAGATCATAATCTAAGAAATGTGGCTTCTCCTTGGGAGGCCAGGAGTAAAACTCTAATGTATGGAATATATTTCACAGACTGAAGAGCTAGCAGCTGGTTTTGTGGTATCTTTTTTCCTTCACAATAGGGCCCGCAGGTCCAAACAATAAAACATTTGAGAAGCATAACTATTTTAAAAAGGGAAAAAGACATACCAGGCTACAAATTTCCATTAGGAGCAGACATATTAGAAAAGATGGACCAAGAATATAAAATTAGTATAATGAAATATTCTCAAAGTTTTTAGAAGGAGATTAGCAATAGATCTATGAACAAGAAGACATGAGAAAATACCAAGTAGAAATGTCAGGGATCACTTTTTGAAGAAGAACAAAATTCATGGACTAAATAACTCAAAACATCAAATTGAAGCATAAATAAATTTATTGTCAATCTAGATTGAAGAAGTCTTCTAGAATAGGAGTTGGCAAACTTTTTCTCCAAAGGGCAGGATAATACACTTTAGGCTTCATAGGCCATATGTTGTCTCTTCCATATGATTACTGGCTGTATGTTTCAAAAGACATTAAAAAATACCATTCTCAGCCTCTAGGCATATGAAATAGGTGTCCAACCTATTTGGCCCTTAGATGGCAAACCCCTTGACTTGAAGAAGAAGAAAAGGAAATTGAGTAGAAATATAAAATACTATTTAAAAATATATGTGGAAATATAATATAATAACAATAGCCAAGATACTGTAGAAGAAGAAAAGTGAACTTGCTCAATCAGCTATCAGGAGCTTTAAAACTCTTAAAAGAAAATGTGTTGTATATCTTCTATATCTTGTGCTAGATAAATATTTCTCAAATAAGATAAAAATTTAACTTGAATAAAAAAACTATTTGAAAATTAGGAACATTATTTCAATAAGTGACACCTTTATGAAAGTGAAAAGACAACTACAAGTAGATAGAAGATATTTATGATTCAGAAAACCAGCAAGGAAGAATGTCAAGGACACGTAAATAACCCCATAAGTTATTAAAAAAATACAAACAAATAGAAAAATGAACTTCTCTGAAGAGAAAAACATATGGCTAGCAATCATTTGTGATCAATAAAATGAAAATCAAGACCATGTTGAAAACTATTTTATAGCTATTTCATGGTCAAAATGTAAAAGTTGTAAAAATACCAAGTTTGGGAGATAGTATAGATTCACATTCATATACTTTATGACCCAGTAAGTATGCAACCAAGAGAAATCTTTTTTCTTTTTCTTTTTTTTGTTTTGTTTTGTTTTTTTTGTTTGTTTGTTTGTTTGTTTTAGTTGGAATCTCACTCTTGTCGCCCAGGCTGGAGTGCAGTGGCATGCTCACAGCAACCGTAACCTTGACCTGCTGGGTTTAGCAGATCCTTCTGCCACAGCCTTACAAGTAGCTGGAACTACAGATGCATGCCACCACGCCCAGCTAGTTTTTGTGATTTATCGTAGGGATGAGGTCTCAACAAGTTGCCCAAGTTGGTCTTGAACCCCCAGGTTCAGACAATCCTCTCGCGTGGTCCTCCCAAAGTGCTAGGATTACAAACTGAGCCACTGCGCACAATCCCAAGAGAAATCTTTTGCACGTTTACTACAACACAGATGTACCAAAATGTTCATAATAGCAAGCACTTTTGTTCATAATAACTTGGAAACAATTGGAAAACCTATCCATGGGAACATAAATGTATAAATAGCATTATATTTTTAAAAAAATAATTTATGATACTCAAATTATAGATGAATCTTAACAATATAATATTAAATTTATAAAAAGAAGTTCTAGATGATAACATACACAACATGACATACTTTCTATGAAGTTAAAAATCATATTTAGCAACATGCTCTTTAGGAATAAATACATCTATTTGTATTAACACTACATAAAAAAGAAAACAATGGAATGGAGACATGGGATTCAGGATGATAGTTATGCCTAGTTGGGGGAAAGAAGGTGATGGGATGTGTTTGAAATCATATAGCAAAATGTAGACTAAAGCTCAAGATCTTCATTTTATTTGAAATAATGCACTCACACGTGCTTATTATTAAAAATAACCTGTTAAATAAAAGCAGCCATGAATGGGCCAATGATAAGTATGTAATGTACCAATGGTTAAGATGACTCTATAATCCCATTGTTGTACCTGATATCCAATTTTAAAAGTTAGAGTGAATATTCCTCCTCTATGCTTTTCTAAATAAATGAACTAATTTTCTATAGAATTAAGAATGATAAGTAACTTGGGACTAAGAACTAATGGCAATAGAAAAGAATCATCAGTTTATCTTTGTGAGGACAAAAGGTCAGTTCTCTCTAAGTTATATTGAGAAAAAAAAAAAGTCTTGGATCTTAGCTTTACATATGGCAAAGTATTAGGATGTAAGCTTCTCTACTTTTGAAAGGTCATTCTTAGCCCAGTAGTTCCTTAAGATCAAAAAGGGCTTAAGCTTATGAGTTAGTCTGGGAAAGAATTGAAACCAAGACTATTCTTGCCTTTCTTGATATAAATTATAGTGAATTTTTTCACCAACTGGACCTTGTTTGCTATTATTAAAAACCTGTTGAGATAGCTAACTTGCTTTTATGATCTCCCAAAATGTTCTAGATTGTATCATTCCTTAGCAGTTTTAGCATCTACATTTCTAGCCTTATGACCCAGGTTTATGCTTTGTAGATTTTTTTTAAAGTCCTGAAAATATTCCTAACATGACCAAAGTTTCATCAGTGTGACATTTTCTGGGCTTATCTTTGTACTATCAACATACTCCTCAGTGAATTAGTATTAGTTTGCAACCAATAGTCTTGCTGACTTTCTAGTTCTGGAAGTTCTTTTGTTCTAAAGTGATAATGGAAATTGTTTTGGATATTTATTTTGCTGCTATTATTAATAACTGTCAGTATTCTTGCTCAGTTGGGATTTGAGGAAACTCTTTTATTAATAACTAGTTATGTAGATATTGTATGTATATCAAATTAAAAGATAGCAAATCACTAAAGATTTGTATACATATTCAAATTAAAATGCTATAAGATGTTACTGTAAAGTAAATTTACTTAACTCAATATAAAAAATGATTTTGTGTAACTATAGTATAAATATTTGGTGATTATAGCAAAGTCATGAAGGTGAAAAGTAAATGTTTCAAGTAATAGAACAGGCATAAAACCTTTAGCTATAATTGTTTTCTTTTTTCTTCTTTAAATTAAGTTATGTTATAAAACTCCTGGATTTTGTGAAATACCAATCATTCTTTTTTTTTTTTTTTTTTTTTTTGAGTTGGAGTCTCACTCTGTTGCCCAGACAGGAGTGCAGTGGCCGCTCCCGGCCACCACAGCCTCGACCTGCTGGGCTCCAGCAATCCTTCCGCCTCAGCCTTCCAAGTAGCTGGAACTACAGGTGCACGCTACCATGCCCAGCTAATTTTTTATTTATTGTGGAGATAAGGTCTCGCCAAGTTGCCCGGGCAGGTCTCGAACCCACAGGCTCAGGCAATCCACTCACCTCTGCCTCCCAAAAGCACGGGATTATAGGCTGAGCCACCAAGCCCGGCTCCAATCATTCTTTAATTGACAAAAAGTGTTCACTGATCAGAAAAGAAGCATTTATTGACTTTTAGAACCTTGTCCAAGCTTCATCATAATAGCTTATTTAGTGCATACCATATGCCAGGCCTAATTCTGAGCACTTTGCAAGTCATAAATCATTTAATTCTCACAACAATTATACGAGGCAGAAAATTTTGGCAAATTATTTATCTAACTGACTTATATTTGAATATATAAATAACTATTACAACTCAATAATACAAAGAAAAATAACTCTAAAATTGGTCAAAAGATCCAAATAGATGCTTCTCTAAAGAATATATACAAATGACCAGCAGCTATTTTCATTATATAGATGAGAAAACCAAGGTTCATGAGCTAAAGAGATTGCCCATGGTGGCAGAGACAGGTTTTGAGTCTGTGCAGAGTGGATCATAACTTCTTTTCGATAAATGGCTGTTGATGTTATCTCCCTATAGTATTAAATTTATTTTCAGAATTCTAGAAGATATTTGTCCAGAAGTATCTTAAATATTACTACCTTAATAAAACATATTACATGAGACAGAAACTAATTTTTATGTTTAAACCAAGATGGTAGATTTGTATGGATACAGCAAACAGTTGGTTTTCAGGCATTTATTTCTTAAAATCCCATTTATTATACTGTCATGTGATGGTACTAGTATCTATTCCCCTGCCTGACAGCTTACTTTTGCACATGTACAGTTAAAACCCTGGCTTCGGAAATCATTCCAGTTATGAGAAGAAAGAGTGCTATTCTCTTGACAATAATTCTGAGTCACCAACTCCATGGATCAGAAAAACCAAGGAAATGAGAATTTACTTTTTTTCTAGCAAGTGTGGAACAAGTTAAAAACCAGTTTTTCAGTTGTAAAGGAATAGTAAAGGAAGAAAATAAAAAGAATGTCTTTGAGCAATGACTTCAATTATTTCTTTTCTTTATTTTGTTCTCTTTTCTCTTCCTCCTCTCATCTTCTTCCCCATCTTCCTCTTCTTTTTTCTTCTTCTCTCTCACTGTTTTTTTTGGTTGGCAGACATTTAGAAGATGCCTGTTTTGATCCATAAAACAAGTTTGCGACTAATTACACAATAAAGTTTTCCATCAGGAGACTGATTTACCAATTGCTGGGCATGAATTTCAAATAGCCTTATATATACTGGTTTAAATAAAAATATATGCTGTTATTTTAGCTAGTCTAAAGTTAGAGTCATTCATCTCTTTGACTCACAGCATAAACTAGGATCGGAGGAATTTTTTTCTAGTGACATGGAATAGTCACAATATGAACATTGGAAAATAACTTTATTATGATCAACATTATGAAAAAGGTAATATTTATTATTGACACCAAACTTGAACTTGATAAGCTCACCTGGTTGTGATGTTTGTGCCAATCTCATTTCATACGCGCTTAATGAGAAAGCATCTGGCAAATGAAGACCTGAGTGGCAGGAAGGTAGTAGAATGGAATAATAGCACTTTGTATTGTTTAATGAGCTGTACTGAAACAACTTTTTCAGATCATGAAGTCTTTTGATTATTACCAAATAATTACTGCTGCAAAGCACCATTAAGTTAAGTTATCTTTTTCACTCACCTGCATTAAGAAGAATATAAAGGGAAGGCATATAGTTTGGCTTACCTTCTGGTATCAAAGATGGTTATCAGTTTATAATTTCTCCACAACCAGGATGATTATACTATTATAGCAAAATGAATTACACTCACTTTTAGGTATCCCGGAATTTGCTATGACACCACATCTTTTCAAATATATATAAAGTTGTGTTATTTCTTTCCCATAGAGCTCTACTTGCCTTTTTTATCATGAGTGCACTTTCACATTTCTTCAGTGCCATGCCTTGACTACAGTTTTACAGATGAAGGAACTTTTGGACTTTAGAAAAAAGACTCCTAAAGCACCTGTAAGATGTTATTTAGTAAGAATCTATCAAACTTTACTCTAAAAGCCTCAGAGTCAATCAAGCTGTAAGTGTATAGAGTCAACTGGAACATCACAAATTGGCCAGAATAGTTTACTGGTTACTGACCGCATTTACTGATTCTTCCAGCTAAGAACCAGAGACTATTTAACTAGAGTGTATCTCAACAGAGCAGATAGGGAGTAACTAATGCCTGCCAGGTGGATGGTTGTGCTTATTAGGTTATAGTACCATTAAATTGCTCCAAGAATGAAACAAGTATGGATCCAAGTCTTAAGCACTTGATAATTCAGGAGGAACCATATGTAGCACACATACAAATAGCTATGCATTGCTGGATATAACTTGACCCATTAATTAATTTGTTCAGTCAACAAATATTTCTTGTGTCTATTATGTGCCAAGCATTTCTGAATCTAGATGTAACAGCAGTAAACAGAGCAGAGAAAAGCCTTTGTTTTCATGATGTTTGCTATCTAGTGATCTATTTGAAGCATGAAACAAATATTTGTTTAAAAAGTTTATTCAATGTTTAGATATATTGTTGTAAATTGTTAATATATTAATATTTTTAAGCCAATAAAGTTTAATTTACATCAGTTCATCAATGAATTTTACTTTTTCAATGGGGAATATGGGAGTTTCATAATTCACCAAAATGTAACAGTGTTGAACATTTTTATTGTCTGTAAAGCAAATAGGCTTATAAGCCGTTTATTTAAAACCAGTTTCTAATGCCTCAGAGACCATACCTTCATGAAGTACACAATGGATTTCCTTTTTCTGTCAAAACCTTGGTCATGGTTGATATATTCTGGGAATCCTTGAAGACTTCTAAGACAAATGTATGCTTTACCTTGAATTTAAGAAATTTTTCATTGCCAGATGCATCATTATCTTATATTGTGTTGTGAAAGCAAAAATGCCCAAGGTGGGACACCAAAGAGCTACATTCTTAGCATAAAGATAGAAATAAATGAAACCCCCATGTGAAAAGAAACTTGCATTTGTCAGTCTTAGCACGAAATAGAAGGAGGGGAAAAAATATGTATCTCTGTGATTTTGAGCTACAGAAATATTCTGAATCCACACCTCTAATGTGGTCTAAAAACTCATGAAGAAATTTTAGTTTAAAATGATATCAGTCTATCCAAACAGTGATCAAAATACATATTGACAGTAAAATGTAAACTTATTTAAGAGATATTAAGATGGTTTTTTAGAAAATATACCTTATATTCAATAAGGTATATTCAATCAAAGTTTTGCTCCATAACACCTCATTTAGTGTTTCTGATAAAGAATTATTATAAAAGTCTTATTTTTCAGATCAGGAAGTTAAACTCATGTAGAATGTTCATCTTCAAACACCTTTCATCAAGAGATGCTTAAAATAACCCATAGCATTTTGGAATTAAAGATCAAACATAAGGCTACTCTATAAATTAGTTACTTCTCTGCAGTGCAACCCTGTCTAGTTCTCTTAAATAACTTATTTAGTGCTGACTTGGTTGGTTTTTTCCTTGGGGCTTCTTTATGTTCAAGGGGCTGTCAGAGTCAACAGGCATTTCCTCATTTTCTGTCACAATCAACATAGTGGGTCCTAGTTCATTGCCAAGTACTCAAGGAATACCCAATAAACATTGAGATTAGATTATCCAAATGTTTTGTAATAATTTGGTTTATGGTGAACTTCTCAGGAAAAACATTAGAGTGACTTCATAAAAATTCAAAAATTTTTCCTGAGATAAATTTTGAGTTTATAAACTTAGTGCTTGCTTTTCTTTCTTCCTGGGCACAGTGCATCATGTTATAGTCAAACTGTGTTACATTATTTTTACTGAAACCAACTGCAATAAAATCACTATTATTTTGCAAGGTGTATTTTTAAAAATTGTTTTTCTCTGAAAGGCAGTGTCTTTTCTGCCTGTGTCTCACTGTAGCAGACACATATCTTTGGAACAGTTTCAGTACATCTAAGGAATTCTACATCAAAAGGAAATCGCTTGCAAATTACCTTACTCTAGAGAATTCCTTTGGAACTGAAGCAAGATTTTTGGGTTTTTGTTTTATTGCACAGAATCTTAATACTCAAAGGAATTAGATCCTAGAACCGATGTAAGTTAACTTGATATTTTGAAATTTTAAAAACCTAATTTTACAGTTAAAGAGGTGTACCCAATGTAGGAAATAAATGCTTATATAAAATTAGAAATAAGCTGTACATGATGGTTCACACCTATAATTCAGCACTTTGGGAGGCCAAGGTGTGGAGATCGCTTGAGGTTAGGAGTTCCAGACCAGCCTGGGCAATGTAGCAAAACTTCATCTCAAAAAGGCAAAAGATTTATATGATCTGAAGAAAAACTGGTGTTGGGGATCAATCTGGGCAACATAGTGAGACCTCGTCTCTACAAAAATAAAAAAATTAGCAAGATGTGCTTGCACGTGCCTGTAGTCCCAGCCACTTGGGAGGCTGAGGCAGAAGGGTCACCCGAACCCAGGAGATCAAGGTTGTGGTGAGCCGTGATCATGCCACTGCACTCCAGCCTAGGAGTCAGAGTGAGACTCTAACTCAAAAAAAAAAAAAAATTCAGAAATCATTCTTAGTTATTTTTTAAAGTAAAATTCAATAATTCATTAACAATTATGCTAGTAAGAATCTTAAAACAGTTTTCAATCCTAATATTTGAATTAAGAGACGTTCAATCTTAACTCACATACTAGCTATGCAACTTAAACAGGGTATTTCTCAAATATTCTTTTGCATATGTCTGAATAGTAAACCAATGCAGAAGTTATATGAGCTTTCCTTAATTCCTGGTTCTTTTTGTTATTGTTTTGTTTAACTGAGTTACTCTTTTATAATTCACTGCTTTCCTCTTCTCACATTCCTTCATGGGAGTGTACACGTCCATGTCATGATGGAAATTAATTGTGATTCTCAGTTGTTCCACTTTTAATTTGTCACTGAGAAGACCAGTGATAAGTGAACATTGTTTCTTTTGTCCTCTTACGTAAAAGACTTCTCGCTTTTAGTATAAAGGAATTCGCTTTTAGTACAGTATTTAAATTCATGACTTCACTCTCCTTTTGATGTTATTTCATTGACATTTGAAAAGTAATCTTCCTATTATATGCAGCAGAGAACAAACCAGGACAAATGTACAGTCTTGGCTATGCAGTTTAAGAGCTTGGCATTATTTGGAAAGGATTCAGAAAAGAGGCATACGTTTTACTTAAAAGTAATAAAATCTATGGGGGAATGATTAAAAGGCATCATTGGTAGGCTTTTTAAAGGCAGTCAACAAGTATGTGTATTATGAAGACCTTATATTTGGGATTCATTCTTCTCTACTGCCATCCAAAGATATTAAATAGGAAAGTTGTTCAGTCAAAAAATGTGAGTCTGGGCTTACCTCTGTTCCTCTTCTCTCACAATAACTCTTTCTTCTGTGTCTTAGACCAAGAAGTCAACAACTAGATTTGAAAGTATGGTGTGAGGGAATTTGAGTAAACAAATTCTAATCAAAATTACTTACAGTAAGGTATAAATGCCATCTTAGAGTATAATTTGGCTTTATGCTAGGATACTTTTCTCATTCCCAAGTATTGTAGTTTTATCTCTTCACACTAATTTATCACATTCTCACCTCCCAGTTTCTATGGAAGATGATACTAATATCGGTTCTGAAAGAGTAAAACCTTTTCTCATTTCGATCTTAGAAACACACTGATTTCATTTCTAGAGGAAACTGCTGCCAGTGTGGCACACTCCACCAAAATCAGCAAGTGGCCCTATTGCTTTGACTATATCCTACCTTGAAATCTTTGACCCTTTAAAGTTCTTACATGTGTAATCAATCAACTGGAGTTATGTTTATTCTCTGTCTTTGCTTTTTATCTTTGGATTTTTTTTTTAGAACACTATATCTTATTTTCCACAAATCTGCTTCTAACATAGAGCTTATTAGCCACAATATCTTTCCACAATATTTGTATTTAGAATTCAATGATCTAACTCATTCTCCTATGAAATAGGTCTATAACTTTATCTTATAGAAATAAAAAAATAAACAGTCCCCTTGGGTCCCCTCCCACTCTGGGAGCTTTTCTGTTCTCTCAATAAATCCTGCCCCCCCCCCCAAAAAAAAAGAAAAAAAGAAAAAAATGCACGGCTGGACACGGTGGCTCAAGCCTGTAATCCCAGCACTTTGGGAGATCAAGGTGAGGGGGAATTAGCTGAGCCTACAGGTTAAAGAACAGCCTAGGCAACTTGGTGAGCCCTCATCTCTGCAATAAATGAAAAACTTAGTCAGGCATGGTAGTGCGTCAGTAGTTCCAGTTACTTGGAAGGCTGAGGCGGAAGGATCACCTGAGCCCAGCAGGTTGACGCTGGGGTGACCATGAGCATGCCACTGCCCTCCAGTCTGAGCAACAGACTGAGACTCTGTCACTGCCCTCCAGTCTAGGCAATGGAGTGAGATTCCGACTCAAAAATAAAAAATAAAAAAAATACATAAAATCTAGATTTGCTGGCAAATGGTAGTGTTAGTAAAGGAAATATACTAAAAAATAGAAAAAATATGAATAGGTAAAATATTGATTAGTAAGTACAAAGAGAATGGCTTTCATATATACATCAGAGATCTGAAGTGTTTCTGCCAAATGTATTTTTCCCTCCCACCTGAGCCTCCCAAATGTAGTTAGTATTACAAGTGAATGCCACCATGCCCAAATCTCTAAATGTATTATTGATGAGACCATGTTGAAAAGCAAAATTAAAGACTCTTGTATACTTATCATCCCAGAGAAATAGAATTTCATTTGTTTGCTAGTTTTTGTGTTTTGCCTGGAGAGAAGAGGACAAATGTCCTGGCAGAATGTGAGAGTGAAAATATTCTGTTTTCCTAAGACATGGAAGCCCACAGGGAGTTGGGCTAGTTAAGATCTCCATTTCACTATCTTATACCTCTTTGGACAAAAACTTTAGGGCAAATGCATTAAGAGGAACTATTTCAAAATGTGAGGTCTCCTGAAGGAGGGACGAATAGGCGAAAGACGAAAGTAATATACTCGGACACCTGCTTCCTGAACAGATGCTGTTTAATGTTAGCTAACAGAAAGCTTTTATACCATTTATAAAGGGGCAAGACAAAGAAAATTCCTTCACGTACATATCCTTTAAAAGTTACCACCATCTAGTGGTCTTAGCAACAAACAAGCCAAGAACCCTATAAAAATTTAGACAGTGAGTCTTATTCATAAAGCCAAAAATGATAGTTTTAGTCCCAAGTCCCGAATTACAGTCCTTGAAATGTCTCAAGAAAGTTTCCAAGTGCACATTTCTTCATGTAGCAGTAGTTTTCCTTCTGGGGCTTCTATGACCTTCAGAGCTTTGTAATCGCCTCTCTTGTCCAGGTGTCTTTGTTACTTTTCTCTTATACTGCAGTGTTTATAAACAAAGAAAACTCAAAAGAAGCTTTTAGTAATGTTTCCCAGGCCCCCAAAGTTGCTTTCTGTCTTTAATTAATTTATCATAAAAGTATCCAATTAGTATATTATGAATTCAGTGAAAACCCACTCTACAAATGTTAACTTAGAATTTTAACTATTGAATTAAGTAAAAACCTTAACGGTTAATCTTCATCCTAAATCTGTGAAAACAGTGTTATCAATCACCTATGTAACTCCTAGATAAGTGTTAGAACTTATAATGAATTCATAATGAACTTACTATAAACTTATGCTTCTAAAAAACCTTATGTCTAAACACTAATCTACATAATTCTAAATCAAATAAGGAGTGAATATACTTATATCATTTATTACTCAAGCAATATCTAGTAACTTATAACCAAGTGAAAGAAAGCATTCTTGATGTGCTTGAGTTTAACCCTTGCATATGTTAGAAAAGGCCAAACAGCATAGTGGGAAAATGGAAAAATGAACCATGACATTCTCAGGTTAGCTGTGAGTACTTCGCATAAACATGCCATTTTCTTCTTCCACGACTGCACAGAATTCTTCAGTCGTACCAAACAGCAAAGATGGAAGACAGAAGGGCCTCAGCTTCCCAGGCTCGCCCTGCAGCCCAGGGTCTTCAGCCCACCAGGACCCTGTCAATCAGGTGGGCCTCCAAGGTTGGCTCCCAACACTACATCTCTTTGGACAAAAACTTTAGGGCAGATGCATTAAGAGTGAACTGTTTCAAAGTCAATACAACCAACATAGCCATGACCTTGTCCCTAAGGGTATCATCTCTGCTTATGCAAAAACATGGCTCATAATCAATGGGTTTGCCAATGACTAGATGCCTATTTTCCTCTCCACTTTTCAAATTATGATGAGTTATGTACTGCCAGATTTCTTTTTCTTTTTTTTTAATTCAAATCTGATGGCCCCTTTAATAAATATTTGGGTTTTGAGTAATAATCTTGGTGATAACTAATTTAATTCTTGCCAGACTCTGGGACAGTAGAGAGACTTCTAGAAAAGGACGAAAAAAAAAAGAAAAATGACCATAGGTATAAAAACATCCTTCATATAAGAAGGGGTACTTTCTGGAAATTCAAGGAATTTATCCTTTCTGAATATATAATTTTAGAAATATTTACAAAATATGATTCTTTTTTCAAAACATTAAGAGATTTTCCATGAGACTCCTCATTTTAAAAGAGTAATCTGGCCAGGCTCGGTGGCTCAGCCTGTAATCCCGCACCTTTGGGAGGCTGAGGTGAGTGGATTGCCTGAGCCCGTGGGTTCAAGACCCGCCTGGGCAATTGGCGAGACCTCATCTCTATCATAAAATCAAAAAAAAATTAGCCGGGCATGGTAGCACGCATCTGTAGTTCCAGCTACTTGGAAGGCTGAGGCGGAAGGATTGCCGGAGCCCAGCGGTCGAGGTTGCGGTGGCCGGGAGCGGCCACTGCACTCCAGTCTGGGTGACAGAGTGAGACTCCAACTCAAAAAAAAAAAAAAACAGAGTAATCTGAGTTGAGTAGAGAATGCAGACACATTTATTTTACTTTGTTTTATTATAAAGATGTGGTATACAAGTCAAGATTTGGTACATGATAGGTTTACAAGCAGGTGAACTTTGGGCCTCTCACTGGTCCTCACTTCTCCTGGTTTAGGATCAAGTACCCTTAGTGATGTTATGTGCCCCCACCTTCCCTGGCAGTGTTCCTCTCCTGCCAATCCCTCTCGTGGTATTATGGTAAATGATCAGGGTCTGCTTATGTGTGAGAACATGTGGTATTCAGTTCTTTGCTTCTGATAGATCACTGGGTGTGAAAGACTCTAAATCCATCCAAGTTGCTGCAACGTCCATAATTTTATCCTTCTTTATGACTGCATAATACTCCATTGTGTATATGTACCACATTTCTTTATGCAGTCCACTTTCAATGGGCAGCAAGTTTGTTTCCATGCTTTTGCTATTGTGAATAGTGCTGCAATGAACATGCATGGTGCAGGCATCTTTTTTGCAGAATGATTTGTATTCCTCGGGTATATTTCCAGGATGGGAATTGCTAGGTCCTATGGAAGGTCAATTTCTAGATCTTTTAAAAATCATCACACTGTTTCCATAGAGATTATACTAGTTTGCACTCCCACCGACAGTGTATAAGCATTCCCTTTTCTCTGCATCCTTGCCAGCATCTGTTGTTTTTTGATTTGTTGATCATGGCCATCCTTACTGGTGTAAGGTGGTATCTCAATGTGATTTTAATTTGCATTTATCTGATTATTAGTGAGGCTGAGCATTTTTTCATGTATATGTTGGCTGTTTGTATGTCTTTTTTTGAGAAGTGTTTATTCATGTCTTTTTTTTTTTTTTAAATAGGGCTGATTCCCCCCCCCTTCAGTTCATTTAAGTTCCTTGTAGATCCTGGAGGTTAGCCCTTTGTCAGATACACAATTAGCAAATATTTTTTTTCCCATTCTGTGGGCTATCTCCCTGCTCTATTGATGGTTTTCTTTTGCTTTGCAGAAGATTTTCAGTTTGTTGAGGTTCCACTTGTCCATCTTCTCTCTTATGGCTTATGCTTTGGGGTTTTGATCAGGAATTGGTTGCCTATTCCAATGTGCATACGGGCATCTCTTGCGTTTTCTAAGATTCTTATAGTATGAAGTTTTACGTTTGTTAAGATGGCCATCCTACCCAAGACTATCTACAGATTCAACCCAAAAACCATTAAATTACTAGCATCATTCTTCTTAGTCCTGAAAACTACAATAACTAAATTCATAAGGAAACAAAAAAGATCACGGATATCTAAAACAATCCTCAGCAAAAGAAACAAAGTGGGAGATATTGCACTTCCAGACTTTAAACTTTATTGTAAGGCCACAATAATCAAAACGGCCTGGTATTGGTACAAGGACAGGCATATAGACCAATGGAACGGGATAGAGATTCTGGAAGCAAAATCTCAATTTCTCAGCCAACGCATTTTTGACAAACCCACCACCAACAAACACTGAAGAGAGGAGACCCTATTCAGTAAATGGTGCTGGGAAAACAGGCAGAAGAATGAAACAGGACCCCTACCTATCACCATACTAAAAAAACAACTCTAAATGGAGAATGTTGACATATTTAAAGGTACTGAATTAAAAATAATAAGGGATTCAAATGAATAGAAGAGCTGACTCTGAAGAAAATAAGTTAATTAAGATAAAGACATGCCATACAAATTCTTCCAGAACACAGAGAAAAAAAGAAGAATCAAGACCAAAAGGTAGTAATAAAATAGGAATCTCACCTGAAGATAATAAGCTTTTCAAGGGATAATGAAGCAACTGGAGCCACCAAAGAATGATTCATGAAAGAAATAATTGATAAAGTGGACTTCATTAACATTAAACTTCTGCTTTGTTAAAGACACTGTTGGCCGAGCACAGTGGCTCAAGCCTGTAAACCTAGCATTTTGGGGTGCCAAGGCAAGAGGATTGCCTGAGTTCACGGGTTGGAGAACAGCCTAGGCAACTTGGCAATACCTCGTCTCTACAATAAATGAAAAAATTAGCCGAGCATAGTAGCGTGTGCCTGTAGTTCCAACTACTTGGAAGGCTGAGGTGGAAGGATAGCCAGAGCCCAGCAGGTAGACCCTGGGGTGGCCGTGAGCATGCTACTGCACTCCAGCCTGGGCGATAGAGTGAGATGCCAACTCAAGAAAAAAAACAAAGACACTCTCAAGAGTATTAAGGCATGCAAAAGACACATATGATTAAGGACTGTTATTCAAAACACACAAAGATCTCCCCTAAATTCAACAATACGAAATCAAACAACTACATTAGAAAATGGGGCAAGATATCTTAATAGACATGTCTTTGGAAAAAATATACAAATGGCAAATAAATATATGAAAATATGTTCTACATCTGTGTCATCAAGAAAAATGCAAATTAAAACAACAGTGAGCTACTACTGCACTACTATTAGAATGGCCAAAATCCAAACTACTAACATCATATGCTGGTGAGAATATGGGACAACAGCAATAGTCATTTATGGCTAATAACAACGCAAAATGGTACAGCCACTTTGGAAACGTTTGGCAATTTCTTATAAAATTAAATATACTTTTACCATATGATTCAACAATTATGCTCCTTGGTATTTACCCAAATGAATTAAAAACTTAAGCACAGAGAAAAACCTGCACACAGATGTTTATAGCAGCTTTATTCATAATTGCTAAAACTTGGAAGTGAATGTATCCAGTAGGTGAATGGATAATCTTGGTATTATACCTCTGGACAATGGAATATTATGCAGTGCTAAAAAAAAGAAATGAGCCATCAAGCTATGAATAGACAGGAAGGAAACTTAAATGCATGTTGCTAAGTGAAAGAAGCCAATCTGAAAAGACTATGTACTATATGATTCCAACTATATAACATTCTGGAAAAGGCAAAACTAAGGAGACAGTAAAATTATCTGTGGTTGCCAGGGGTTGGGGGAAAGGAAAAATGAATAGGTAAAGCAGACAGAATTTTTAGGACAATGAAACTAATCTATATGCTATTATAACTGGATTATGTCATCGCACATTTGCCAAAACCCATGGAGTAGACATCATTAAGAGTGAACCTACTGTTAACTATGGGCTTTGGGTGATCATGACGTGTCCGTGTAGATTCACTGATGGTAAGAAATATATCACTCTGGTGCCAGATGTTGATAGTAGGAGAGGTAGTACATGCATGAAGACAGGAGATATATGACAATTCTCTGTACTTTCTGCCCAATTTTTCTGTAGACCTAAAATTGCCCTTCAAAATAAAGTATATTTAAGAAAATAAAGATAGCTGGGTGTGATGGTGCTTGCTTGTAGCCCCAGGTACTCGGAAGTCTGAGGTAGGAGGATTGCTTGAGCCTAAGGGTCAGAGTTTAGTCTAGGCAATATAGGAGAGCTTCTTCTCTAGAAAAAAGGCCAGGTGTGGTGGCTCACATCTGTAATCCCAACACTTTGGGAGGTGGAGGCAAGAGGATTGCCTGAGCCCAGGAGGTCGAGACCTGCCTGGGCAACATAGCGAGACCTCATCTTTACAATAAATCAAAAAATTAGCAGGTGTGGTGGAATGGGCCTGTAGTCCCAGTTACTTGGAAAGCTGAGGCTGAAGGATTGTCTGGGCCTAGAAGGTCAAGGCTGCGCTATCCAGTCTGGGTGACAGAGTGAAACTTTGACTCAATAATAACAATAATAATAATAATAACAACAATAACAACAGTAATAACAATAATAAAATTGAAAAGAAAACACACAGAGGTTCTCCAATAACATCATTTTATTCATAGTCATTTCCTTATATCTGTTGATGACAAAAAAAAA
The DNA here is from genome assembly GCF_000164805.1 of Carlito syrichta. Classification (NCBI taxonomy): domain Eukaryota; kingdom Metazoa; phylum Chordata; class Mammalia; order Primates; family Tarsiidae; genus Carlito; species Carlito syrichta. The sequence goes on along the minus strand of NW_007250790.1, from coordinate 1,198,093 downwards.
AGTCACTTTCTGGCTGGAACCTCTATCTGCATGGAGTTGCATGTTCTCCCCATCCCAAAGCTATGTAAGGTGGGTGAATTGGCAAGTCCACACTGTGAGTGTGTGAGTGTGCCCTGCCACAGAATGGTGTCCTGCCCAGGACTGGTTCCAGTCTGGTGACCTGAATTGTGGAGAGAGGTTGTGGCCACTCATGACTCCGAATTGGAATAAGCAAATTGGAAAATGAATGAATGAATCTAAATTATTGTCTCATAAACATCCACTGAGTAGACAATAGTCATCCAAAAGCAAAAGGAGTATGAAAAGTTTCAGTAAGGTGCCATGTGTGTAACTGTTTGTGTTTGAACTGCTGGTGAAAGAAGGTGCTTCTGGCAATTTTCACTTTGCAAACTTTTTTTTTGTTGTTGTTGGAGTCTCACTCTGTCGCCCAGCTGGAATGCACTCCCGGCCACCGCTCGAACCCGCGGGCTCAGGCAATCCACTCACCTCATCCTCCCAAAGGCGCGGGATTACAGGCTGAGCCACCGAGCCCGGCTTTATTTTTAAATTTAATCTGTCACCACTGTGACTGCCATTACTCACTGACTCACCACAAATTGGGTAAATAATGATCATAGGCCAGGCTCGGTGGCTCAGCCTATAATCCCAGCACTTTGGGAGGCTGAGGAGAGTGGATTGCCTAAGCACGTGGGTTCGAGATCAGCCCGGGCACCTTGGCAAGACCTCATCTCTACAATACATCAGAAACTAGCCAGGTGCGATGGTGTGTGCCTGTATTTCCAGCTACTTGGAAGACTGAAGAGGAAGGATTGCCGGCACCCTGCCGGTCGACGCTTGAGTGGCCATGAGCATTCCCCTGCACTCCAGCCTGGGTGACAGAGTGAGATTCTGACTCAAAAAAAAAAAAAAAAAAAAAAAAGTATGCATAGTTCACCTTTATTGCAATGTATAGTATTAAAAATATTTTTTGTCTTTATTTAGAAATTTGATGATGTTTTTGTGATCAGAAATATGCTCTAGGAACTTAACTCTTGTTTCTATCAATTAGCTTATGGGAAAATTGGTTTTGTAGTGCATCTTTTTGCTTAAAGTCAGTTTCTAAGAACTTATCAAGGACGTTAAATGAAGATTTACTGTATTAATTGTCCTTGAAATAAGAAATCTAACTATCTTGCTACTATCAAAACTTTTGTTTTTACTTGACCTCTGAGATCAAATAGCTTAAGTTTATTTAAATTTTTAGGGGGGAAGTGAACGTTCACATAAAAGATGTCCTGAATCATAGTGTCACAAGTGCATTTTAACTGAAATTTCTTTCCAGTTCTGATTTAATATCATAATTGAATAGCATAATTCATGAGTTTCAATGCATCTTCTGACTTTGTCACTAGAAAAAAATAGTTAAAATAGGCTATTCTGTTCTAACAATGTGTTATCATAGCAGACAAAATTTTTAATTTTTCAATAATATATGACATATACAAAGTAATTTTTAGCATTGAGAAAATTTACTTGGTGTATTTCTAATGGGAATACCTGAGAAAAATTTTTCACACTGAAATTAGTCTGTTCAAAATATATGAGAAAGCAAAATAAAAGTCTTAACTTATACCTAAAACTTGAAAAATTTGCTTTTCTATGGTGAGCTTTCAAAATATCTGTCTCAGATGATTTATCTATTTTAAAAGCCTCAGAAATGCTGGACGATGTTCAGACTAAAGATAGTTGATCACAAAAATGAACATAAAATACATTTCTGAAACTTCTTTATCCATGAGGTTGAACTAAAATTTCTGTCTTATGTTTAAGTAATATATGATATTGCTATGAATAAATCATTTTGCAGGTGACTTTTGAAGGTATGAATTTTTCTCTGGCCATTTCTTTCTTAAGAGACAAAAGTTTCAAAGTAACTAAAATGTCTTCTAGCACCTCAATTTTCTTCTTAAGTATTTGCCTGCTCCAAGATTTTAGTTCAGAGTTGTACTTCAAAGTGAGTGATAATTTTTTTCTTCAGAAACAAAGCTTACTTCAGTGTGTCCAGGATGGTATAAGAGCCTATATAAGAAGATAGTTTGCCAGGGACTGTCTAGTCATTCATTGGAAATTAGGTTACATTTTTTTTTACTTCATATGGTGTCAATTATTTGCATTTCTACTTCTAACAAACAAGAACTCATCAATTATATTGAAAATATTTTCAAATATTTTTATGCAATTAAATAGTAAATGCATTGCAGGCATAGGGAGAATGTCTACATTTAAGGTGAACTCACTGATCAGATGCAATTTACAGTTATGTTATATAAATTTGCATGTGAAATTGAACATGAATACTGTATCTAAAGAAAAATCCAAAATTATTTACTGTACCTTTGCTATTTATATAAAGTTGATGACACAGTGACTATTTCATTATTTCTGTGTGAATGATCAATTGGTAGAAAGAATGCTGACTTTGCCATCGGGCCAACCTGGATTCCAATCCCAGCTAAGAACCTCACTCACCAGAAGTGTGAGTTGAGTAAGTTATATCATTTGACTTTCACGTTGTTGTGAGGAATAATGATTTCATTCTACAAACTCTTCAAATACAGAAAAATATTTTTAGAGATAAATGATCGAGACTTTTATTGGCCATGTCACTAATAGACAGCTTCCCAGACTTACTGAGTAGAGCTAGTCTATATAGTTTGTTGTCAGAAATATTTGCCTGAACATATCTGTTGGTCAAGGATTAAAAAAAGCAGTGTAGTTTAAACTTTCAAGGTAAGAATCCAAAAAGTCATATTCCCTTAATAAGCAGAATTTTTAAAAGTTTTCTGGAAACAAAAGAGCTATAAACTAAAACTGGACTGATTTCTCAGTGACCTTCAAGAACCACCCATTGGGTACCATGCTTACCACCTGGGTGGCAGGCTCAAGAGAAGTCCAAACCTCACCACCCATGCAATATACTTATGTAACAAACTTGCATATTTGGTTCTAAAATAGAATAATTAATAAGAAAAGAAAAGGTATATCATTCGAAGTCTTTGTCACTCTTATCTCAGTAAAAACCCAGTCTCATATACTTTGCTCCTAATATGACATAAATGATATTTAGTGGATTAAAATATTACTCTTGCCAGAAATATTTGCGCTTACATAGGGCACAAATAATAGTATTTTAACTTTGAATTGTGTTATATGAACCCTCTATGTATATCTGAAATATCGCTATAACTGCCCAAAGATTGGCTGTTTAGAGAGAAATTATCAGTGTTGAAGTTCTGCCACCTCATTTCTTTAAAGTTTGCATGATGTTTTGTAGTATCCTATATGGATTGAACTAGGAGTCCAATTTCTTTTTCTTTTTTATCAGGCAATATTTGTTGTTCCAGCATGGCTTCTTCCTCTCAGTTATTTTCACTGTGCACTTTAAGATATTTAAATTTCTATATGTACATGGGCATATTTAGAAGAGTTCTGTTCTATTACGTTGATCAATATGTCTGTTTCTGAGCCAATGTCTCATTGTCCATATTAGTGTAGTGTGATAAAATCCTCTGACTTCATTCTTCTTCTTCAAGAATGTTTTAGGACTATTTTTGTGCCTTTGTTCTACCATGTAGACTTTAGAATCCGATTGTAAATTTAAATAATTCCATTGGAACATGGAAGGGGATTTTATTGACTCTCTAAATTAATCTAAAGAGAATAACTATTTTCAATATATGGCATATTTTGAACATTGATGCTTTCTCTAAGAATAGTCAAACTTTCTCCTAGTGAATATTGAAATATCAAGTGTTCTGATATCTAGATGATGATTTATAAAACCAGTGGTGAACCTCCTTAGATTCTAACAGGTTGTTCACGTTATTACTTATTGAGGAAATGCAAATTTAGACCATACTGAAACATCATTTTATCCCTATTTAGTGGATCAAATTTTAAAATATAAGACTATCAAGTCTATCGAGCCCAACATAGTCCTTTATATGGCACTAGTGACGAAGTTTTTACCAACATTCTAGAAAATAATTTGGCATTATCTTATAAAGTTGATCATGTGACTTTCTTACAACCGAGTAATGGCAATCCTAGCTATAAACCTTACAGAAACGTTTACTTGTATGCACCTGGGTGAAATATACAAGAATGTTCAGAGCAGCATTGGTTTTAAGAGTCTATTGGGCAAACAGTAGGAAAATAAGATGGCAATGTACCTACTCATTGGATTGGAACAGAGCAAAAATTAATAAACTACAACAGGTAACAATATGGATGAATATTAGGACAATAGTATTGATTTTTAAAAGTGAGTCACAGAATACTATATTAATACTCTGACAGCATTTTATAGAACCTAAAAATAAGTGGCATTTGGGGTTTTTACAGTGGCTTTTTAAAACCAATCAACTTACAACTTTGGGAAGGTAGATCAGTCAGGACTTTTTAAAAATGTATTTCTTTATTTACATTGAGTAAAATTTATTATTTTGGTATATAGTCCTATGAGTTTTGACAATGCATAGCATTTTGTAACCTCCACAACAAAGGAGATACAGAAGAGTTTCAGCATCCAAAAAAATACCCCTCTTCTGCCCCTTTGAAGTCAGTCTCTCCTCCAGCCCCCCATCCTTGACAGTTACTTCTATGTTCTCCATGTCTATAGTTTTTATTTTATCCGAATATCATATAAATGGAATCATAAAGTAGATAGCATTTTGCATCCAATGCCTTTCATTTAGCAATGCAAGGTGAGATTCATTAGCAGTTTGTTCCTTTTTATTACTGAATAATATTCCATTGTGTGGACATATCACCCTTATTTATCCACTTATTATAATTTATTTAGCTCCTTTGGGGCTTTTCCCAGTTTTGAGAACCATGAAAAAAGTTGTTATTAATATTTACATACAGGTTCTTATGTGAGCATCTAACTGTGGAATTGTTGAGCATAATGTACATGTATGTTTAGCTTTATAAGAAACTGCTAAACAGAAAATGTTTTCCAAATAGCACCATTTTGTGTTCCACCAGCAGGGTATCAGAGTTCCAGTTGCTCCATAGCCTTGACAAGACTTGGTATTGTCAGGGTGTTTGTTGTGGTTGTTTGGAGGGTGAGTTTTGCTAATGTAGTAGGTGTGTAGCTGAATATCATTGTGGTTTTATTTGCATCTTCCTGGTAGCTAATGATATGAAGCATCTTTGCATGTGGTTGCCTCTGTGTATGTTCTATGGTAACGTATCCAAATTTTTTTTTGCCCATATTTTTAGTTGGGTCATTTGACTTATTATTAAGATCTGAGAGTTCTTCTTATAATCTTTATGGATGTATTTGTTTGTGTATGTATGTGTTCTATGCATATTCTTTATATGTTCTGAATGTAAGTACTTTGTCAAATATGTGATTTGCAAAGATTTTCTTTCAGTTTGTGGCTTCTCTCTTATTTCTTTTTTTTTTTTTTTGAGTTGGAGTCTCACTTGGTCGCCCAGACTGGAGCGCAGTGGCCGCTTCTGGCCACCGCAGCCTCGATCCTTCCGCCTCAGCCTTCCGAGTAGCGGGAATTACAGGCATGCACTACCACACCAGTCTGATTTTTTTGATTTTTGTTGTAGAGATGAGGTCTC